>NC_134702.1:17360778-17610778 GCF_043290135.1 Rhipicephalus microplus | reverse complement strand
GGTACGTTCGATACACATAAGCCAAGCAGGCTGCACGTTTAGAACGCCAGTATCGCCGCAGGGCTAATTCGTCTTTCCTCGCCAGTGGAACGCCAGCGTCGTGCATTAAACACAGATCTACGAAAAGTAGAGAAGCGGACACGAAGTGCTAGAGCTGGTATTTAGGCGCGCCGCGCCCGGAGCAGCTAATAGTAAAAAACAGCACGGAGGATACCATTGCACAGATAATAGATAATCGCAAATGAAATCGGATAATCACAAGAAAATAACAGAAATGGATTAAAGTGTCGCACATTCACACGAAAAGAACAAAATAATATCTGGGGTTTCACAGTCCGAAAAAATCGCAGCATATCCACGGAGTGAATGATGATGAGTGGGGCGAAGCGTCGGTCAGCCCGTCCCTGCTTCCGTCCGTCCGTGCGACCATCCGTGCGTCAATACATGCGTCCGTCCGTGAGTCTGTCCATCCGTGAGTCTGACGATCCGTCTGTCCGTCCATTCGTGCGTCCATCCATCCGTCCGTCTGCTAGTTTGTTTATCTGTCCATGCGTCCGTCCGTGCGTCCATCTAGTGAACACTCCAAGTACCGCCATCTCCCATCTCGCAACCCCTGTGGCACATACCCGCTCTACATACATACATACATACATACATACATGCAAACACACACACATACATACATACATACATGTACACATACATACATACATACACACATACATACATACATACATACATACATACATACATACATACATACATACATGCACACATACATGCATGCACACATACATACATGCACGCATACATGCATGCATACATACATACATACATACATGCATGCATACATATATACATGCATGCATACATGCATGCATACATACATACATACATACATGCATGCATACATACATAGATACATGCATGCATACATACATAGATACATTCATACATACATACATACATACATACATACATACATACATACATACATACATACATACATACATACATGCATGCATACATACATACATGCATGCATACATACATGCATGCATACGTGCATACATACATACATGCATGCATACATGCATAGATACATACATAGATACATACATAGATACATTCATACATACATTCATACATACATACATACATACATACATACATACATACATACATACATACATGCAAACACACACACACACATACATACATACATACATACATACATACATACATACATACATACACACATACATACATACATACATACATACATACATACATACATGCATACATGCATGCATACATGCATACATACATACATGCATGCATACATGCATAGATACATACATAGATACATTCATACATACATACATTCATACATACATACATTCATACATACATACATACATACATACATACATACATACATACATACATACATACATACGGAGGAGGAGGAGGGGGGAGCAGGGGGAGAAGGAGCGACAGACCCTAAAACAAGACTATATGAGAGACGCCTTAGTAAGGGCTCCAGAAATTTTGACCACCTGGCGTTCATTAACGTGCACTGACATAACAACCTAATAATAGTAAGGCACGTTTTACGTCCCAAAGCACCAATATGATTACAACGCACGGCGCAGGGGATGGCTCCGAAAATTTCGACCATCTTAACACGCACTGACGTCACCCGGTAAGCGAGCCTCTACAGCATTTTCGCTTCCACCGAAATACGACCAACGCGGCTGGGGTCGAACCCGCGACTTTCGATTCAGCGGCAGATTACCGTAACCACTGATCCACCGCTCCCCGCCGCGGTGGTGTAGTGCCTTAGGTACTCGGCTGATGACCCGCAGGTCGTGGGTTTGAATCCCGGCTGTGGCGGCTGCATTTTCGATGGAGGCGGAAATGCTGTAGACTCGTGCGCTCAGATTTGGGTGCACATTAAAGAACCCTAGGTGATCGAAATTTCCGGAGCCCTCCACTACGGAGGAGGAAGAAGGGAAGAAATGAAAGGCAGGGAGGTCAACCAGACGCACGTCCGGTTTGCTACCCTGCACTGGGGGAAGGGGTGAGGGGATTAAAGGGCGAGGGGTGTGTGTACCACTTAAGAAGTGAGCCAATCTCCAGGTACAACTTCCCTCTGCCTTTGAATACGGTGGCCTCCGGCCGGCACCGGGACGGAATCGAACCCGGCACCTCCCACATTGGAAGCAGACGCTCAATCATTATGCTACCTCTGTGGTATGGCGTCTCTCATAACCACATGGTGGCTTTGGGACGTTAAACCCCACATATCAATCAGTAATTTAACTCATCGTGGCAGACCAGAAGAAGAGCATAGAAGAGAAAGTACACAGAAGGAAAGTACGCAACGGAACAGATAACGTGTGTAATACGTAGGTGAATCAACGTACCGAATTTCAGACAGCTTTCACTTGGCTTAGATCTTTATTTTTGTCTAACGTCTGAAGCGCAGCTGTAAGAGTCTTCGCCGTACGAGTAACTCTCGTTCGTCGAGGAGGGGCTGAATGCGGAATAGCTTTGTATCCGAGAACGGGGGCCTTTCCCGCTGATTACGGCCACACGCTTCGCTTTCTCGTTGATGACCCCGTGTCTGTGATACCCGTTATACGCTCTAGCGTCGCTAATGATTTCGCCCTTGGTCGGGGCGCAAGCTCGAATCCAATTACGGAGCCAAATGAAGCCGCCCGACGGGCGCACTACTCTTGGTCTTACAAGACGACGAATGATGTTCGATAACAAGAAAAACCGAAACATAGATGGAAACTGATGCTTCAGACGTTCTTCGTTTATGAGGAAGAATTGCGCTCGTGAAACATTTCTTTTTTAACCCGCTGAATATGTCTATAAATCTACCCGCAGAACCGCTGGTGTTCTTATGTTTGTTATGCCAACGGGAAGTTTTGAATAAAAAAAAAATTGGCAGATCCCACGTACAGTGGGAATCTGTAATATGCAAAGCACGAATGAGAAAGTTTGATATATCACTTTAAAATCAGCCCAACGTTATCAGGTGGGGCTAAATGATGCCGTACATGACTTCCGTGTCATGATTATCATGTTTGGATGTGTTTTTTACCTTCGTCTATTCTCGTCACGTGATACCAAATTTAGTATATGTGGAGCTAGTGAAACAGTCGCGAGCACGCTATGAGCGTGGTATGTTGTCATGTTCTTACATGACGCGCGTGTCAGGATTATCGTGTTTGCACCAGCCATATACTATCGTCATGCATTGACGTCACGTAACACCAAATTTGGTATATGTGGAGCTAGCAAAACGGCCGCGAGCACATCATGGAGGGCCCAATATACTCCAATGTTGCGTTGACGCGCGCGCACGCTGGTCACAGCGACGCTACGTTAGCAAAACGCGAGCACTCTATAGTCTGACGCCAGGCGCGACCAGCACGACCAGCGTCCGTCAGCACGGCCTGACGGCAACCGGCGTGAACTGCAACATGCTGCATTTCGCGCCGATGCGTTACCCAGACAACACTGCGTCTCCCTCTTTTTGTGACGGAGGGACGCCGGATGCGCTGAAACGCGCATCCGTCAAAGCAACGCAGCGCGGCGCACGCCTGCGAGTATATGGCAGGACCGGTGCCTGGCATGGCAACGCCGGCGTGACCCGACGAAATGAATGCCGGTGAGCACGCGCACCGCGTCACGTCGAAATGTATTGGCGCCTTGACTGTGGCATGTAGTCATGTTCTCACATGACACGCATCTCATGATTATCATGTTTGCACCAGTCACATACCTTCGTCATCCATTGACGTCACGTAATGCCAAATTTGGCATATGTAAAGCTATCAAAATGGCCGTGAGGGCATCATGAGCGTAGCATGTTGTCATGTTGTTACATGACACGCATCTCATGATTATCATGTTTGCACCAGTAACATGCCTTCATCATCCATTCACGTACCGTAATACCAAATTTTGTATACGTGACGCTAGCGAAACGGCCGCGAGCGCATCATGAGCGTGGCATGTAGTCATGTTGTTACATGACACGCATGTCATGATTTTCATGTTAGGGTCTGTCACTTGTGTTCGCCATGCAATCATGCCATACCATACCGGTTTTGCAACATGCCATGTGAACCAAACCAGCGCAAGAGCTGCAGGACCATGAATCATGACATGATTGATTGATTTGTGGGGTTTAACGTCCCAAAACCACCATTTGATTATGAGAGACGCCGTAGTGGAGGACTCCAGAAATTTTGACCACCTGGGGTTCTTTAACGTGCACCCAAATCTGAGTACACGTGCCTACAACATTTCCGCCTCCATCGGAAATGCAGCCGCCGCAACCGGGAATCGAACCCGCGACCTGCGGGTCAGCAGCCGAGTACCTTAGCCACTAGACGACCGCGGCGGGGCTGAATCATGACATGTAAATGAAATGTAAATCATGACATTCATGACATACATATCATGATTTTCATGTTATGACTGGTCAAATATTTTCGTCATAAGGTCATATTATGCCATACCAAGTTTGGTATCGATATCATTATCGAAATGGCCAGGAGAGCTAAAAGTCGTATAGGCGGCTAGATAGATAGATAGATAGATAGATAGATAGATAGATAGATAGATAGATAGATAGATAGATAGATAGATAGATAGATAGACAGACAGACAGACAGACAGACAGACAGACAGACAGACAGACAGACAGACAGACAGACAGACAGACAGACAGACAGACACAGACAGACACAGACAGACAGACACAGACAGACACAGACAGACAGACAGACAGACACAGACAGACAGACAGACAGACAGACAGACAGACAGACAGACAGATAGATAGATAGACAGACAGATAGATAGATAGATAGATAGATAGACAGACAGATAGATAGATAGATAGATAGATACGCGCAAAGTCGCCGAAGTTCTCCAAGAAATGCTTCGCATTTAAATAGTATACGAATGGTGAAAATTGAAACCGTAAAATCTGAGCAGGCCCTCACACCCCCTAACTATACTGAGAAATGATCAGACGAGATTTGAAGGGAGCCTCTTGCTTGGTCGTGGATGAAAACTAAAGATGGCGCTTGAACAGCCTTTTAGAAGAATGCACATCTGTGCTTCTATTGAAGTACTTCTTTAAATGCGCACGTATTTACTGTTTTCATTGAACCGGAGCGAATCGTCGTGTGAAATTTTATTCGTTATGACAAACGCACAAAGTCGTTCTTCAAATGTTCCGACAATTTGTCACAACTTAAAATCCGACCACGAGGCACCTCTCTGCAAAAATATTAAAAAAAAATCGTGGCTCTTAGAAGTTGGGTTGTTAGGAATCACTGCTTCAGAATTCTGAAGTCAAGAACCAGTTAAAAAAAAAAAGGGTGAACTATGATGGGAGGGTAGGAAGGGACACGTTCCAAATTTACCGAAAAAAAAAGAGGGGCGCTTTCTCGGGATTTTACGGTAGTATTATTAAACGAGGTGATTTTCAGACCTTCCTGCAGTGTCTTTTTGCGACTATCGTGACCCCACCCATGCGAGGAATAACACAAAAGTGGCGCAATATTTCGCAGCCCGTAAGAGAGTGCATGCTCAAAGAATTGAACGTGCACTCTTGATGCTTGGCTCTTGAAGCGTATGTAAATTGCCCGTGTAATGCGAGAGAGAGAGATGTCCGCACTCAAGGCAATCGTTCCTGCCGAGCAGAGTCACAAGAGTGCGGAGGTTTGAACGAACGTGTGGAGTGGACGTTTACAAGTCTCTACTGACAACAGTGACGGAGGTTCAACGAAGGTTCTATACCCGCTGCTGCCACCAGAGCTCCATGGCAGATGAAGACGAAAGCGGTGCGCTTCTGTTCATGAAGTGTCATGTTTGCCACCTTGTCGGAATAGATTTAAATACTGAAAATGTGCTTTGTTTTGGGGCTTTGTGTCTAGGCCACAGCGACGGGAAGATGGTTGACGCATTGCAGGAGTTCGTCAAAAGTTCGAAGAGGTTTAAGTGTTGAAATCATTGTTCGGTTGATTTTGAAATTTCCAAATTCATATTAAATCAAATACGACGCTTTATTGCATTACACTACAGATTATTTACAATTCAACCATGAAATTGGTCTTGTTGCATCTTTCTTTTATGACTCGTAAATGGATTAATTTTAATCTGTTATTAAACAAGAAATTCATGAAAACTATCCGCTTCTTGGCCAATCCCCCAGCGTGCGTATGCGCCACATCGTCAAGGATCTTGACTTGACTTGACTTGAAGTGTCATAAGCTGCGGATCAGCAGCGAATTTGCCTATGCGTGCAAATCTGTTGTACATAGACTTGTGCACAATCTACAAGTTACAGTACAGAGCGAATAATTCATTAACTAATTATTCACAAGCGTGAAACTACAACATTGTCCTATTTAAATTATTTATGCATGAGTGCAATGAGTGCCATTATAAATTACTTCATCTTTCTGGTGAACAAGCACTGCAAAGAGGAGTGGTAATAACGCCTTAAAATCAAGATTGCGGCTACGTGAAATAGTGTTTTAAATTATGCTATAATTAGGGCAATATGAACTATCCTAAACGAGCAGGAGATTTTCGACGTCGCAGAAATTGCACACTTGCTTTCACCATGCGTTTGGATGTCACGTATAATTATTATTAGAGGGAGATGCATATCGTGCTGTGTTGCTGAGCTCGATGTTTCGAGTTCGGCTCCCGTGCGGTCACGGGTATTGAAATTTCAATGTAATGCATAACGCATCAAATATCACGCGCTGAAACGACCGCTTGTGCGTCAAAGAATCCAGAATCCAGATTATTCCCGGGGACTCCCGAAAATGGTGTCTTCGCGACGGTTCCTCTCTGCGTTAGATCGCGCGAGGCGTGTAACATGCACTAATGGTAAACTAAATAATTATTTAATTAATTATTCACTAGGAGGTTGTCTTCCGCCGCCACCTTACAGCAGATGCGGGATGTTGTTTTTCTTTCTTTGTTTATGTGTGGTTGTAGGTATGCTGTCATTTATTTGGCCTGCCGCCGGCGCGTGGAGTGATCGGTGCATACTTTTGATTATGAGCCCTCAGGGTTGGCATACGCGTAGCTAATTTATTCCACTCGCTCGTTAATGAAGACTCGTATTACGCCGAGCCCATATAAAGTCTGAATACCCGAGCGGGTCGCTCTTCAGTCGTATATCTTGGCGTTTTGTTTGTTTAGTCGAATATTGGAACAGCGCTGCAGCCGGAAGTCAGCCGTCGACACAAGGAAGCGAATGACTTTGCCGGCCGGGCCGTGACCGATTAACATGAAAATGCAAAAAAAAAAGAAGCTTAGTAATGCGAGGCGCTCAGTCTCTTATGACGTGCGGCTAATTGAATGACAACGTATGTGCGACGTTGACTAGCGAAGCGTTAATTAGTTATGCAGGTGAGTGTCACGAAAACATGCGGTCCACGTCGCGCAAAGGCTTGTTGGTGCTGTCACGTTTTAATTGGCGTTGTTCGCAAAGCGTTGAGAATTGGTTTGCGGAAAATGTATGCATGCGCATACTCTATTTTCCCCCCTTGATTTTCTGTCCTCCGTCGGAATAAGTGATGGGCCGGGGAACGAGTCCTTAATGATCTATCTATCTATCTATCTATCTATCTATCTATCTATCTATCTATCTATCTATCTATCTATCTATCTATCTATCTATCTATCTATCTATCTATCTATCTATCTATCTATCTATCTATCTGTCTGTCTGTCTGTCTGTATATATATATATATATATATATATATATATATATATATATATATATATATATATATATATATATATATATATATATATATATATATATATATATATATATATATATATATATATATATATATATATATACAACCGAAACAGCAACGGAAACACTAATCACAATAATTGCATAATCCTGTGTGCTGTTTTCCAAACACTTAAAGGTGATCTTCGAATATTCACCGTACTTGACTTGCACGATTTTTCGTAGATTTTTAATCACGCATATATTTTTGTAAAGTGTGATTACGTATTATTATGCATTAGTATGTGGGAAACTTTCGGACCTTCGTTGCCGTTTAAGTGACCACATTTCAAACGTAAATGGACACATGTTGCCATGCAAGTGGTTTCCTAAACCCTGTGAAGCATTTCTCTTCGGCTTTTAGCTTACGAGTCCATGAACGTATTTTTTTTTAATTCTATTCTGGTGATCTGAATGTTGTTGCGGATCACTGATTTGTAATGTCCCTAATTGAAATGTTTCAATTGTTTTATCGTTTCGAAGGCACACCATATCGGTCTACTTATTCGCTAAGCCAAACTATGGTAATATTTGTTTACTACATACGCCGAAATAACATATCTAATAAACTTTCGCTTATTCGTATGTCACCAAAAGAAAAGGAAAGGCACATACACGAAAAAAAAAGGGGGGGGTGTACTTCTTTTCCAATAAGGCTGCGAGACCTGTTCCTTTTTTCGCCGCAAACTCTTTTCGTTCTTCCTCATTCTTCTTTCTTTACCGCATTGGCGGCCCTCCGCGGAATGCCCTGTCGTCTGGCGTCGCCCCAATCTATTGGCCCCGTTCGTCATTTGTTCCCGACACGAAGCAGTTTTCCCGGGGGAACGTAACCCGCCGCTTCTATTACACGCATGCCGCCCCCCCCTCCTTTCCATCCAGCGGCGGCTTTCCCAATTTTCTCGCTATATAACCCCGATTTCATATCAAGCGAGAGAAAATAACAAAGCGGGAGAGGCGGTTGCAAAAGCATGCACGTAACAGAAATGGCATGCGCCTTGACACAACGGAACCATTTTCTTTCTTTTCTTTCCCTTTGTCCTTAATTTCTTCATACTACGCAGCTACGCTTTTTTTTCTGCCCCAATGTTTTACTGAGAAAAATATTGTTCCCGCTGTGCTCCCTTTTCTACCTTCTAGCTTTTTTTTATTGCTTCCTGTTTTCTGCCCCAAAACTGTTCTGCGTCGTAATTCTCTTTTCACCGGATTGTTGCGCACGTTGACGGGATATTGAAGGCAGGAGCAACTCAGTTTGCTTTTCGTGTCCCTTTTGACAACGCGACTGCTTTTCCGGAAACTTCGCGCTCATTCGAGAACATGAACAAGCTTCCGCATTTTCGGAGAAATTGCTTTCTCGCGTTGCACCAGTCCGGTTTCGTTAACTTGTCGCTTAGTGAATCCAACTAACTAACTAACTAACTAACTAACTAACTAACTAACTAACTAACTAACTAACTAACTAACTAACTAACTAACTAACTAACTAACTAACTAACTAACTAACTAACTAACCAACTAACCAACTAACCAACTGACCAACTAACTAACTAACTAGCTAACTAACTAGTTAACTAAATAAATAAATAAATAAATAAATAAATAAATAAATAAATAAATAAATAAAAATTAATTAATTAACTAACTCACCAAATAGCTTATGAACTCACTTGCTAATTAATTATCTATCTATCTATCTATCTATCTGTCTATCACAATAAATAAATAAATTACCAATCTACTAGCTAAACAAACAACTAACTATCTAACCAACTAACTATCTAACCAACTAACCATATAAATTACTAGTTAGCTATCTAATAGAGTATCTGACTGACTAGCTAAATAACTACCCTACTTTCCAACTACCTAAATATCCGACTAATTCAGTATCTGGCAAGTTGGCTAATTAGCGAGGTAATTCACCATTTGGCTGACTAATCCAGTTTGAATTTATTTAATGCACACAATGTAAGTGCATGTCTATAGGATTGTATACAAGCGAATATTGTATTTTTTGTGTTACACTGACTTTTCTATGCAACTTATTTCGATGCAGGTTAAGTCGGATAGGGCCGTGTACTATGCGATGTCAGCCCACTTCAAGTAACACCACATGGTCGAAATTTCTGTAGCCCTCCATTAAAGCGTCTCTCGGAATAAATCTCGTGGTTTTGAGACGTAAGACCCCAGACGTCATTATTCATTCATTTCGCACTGAGGTAAGTAAAAGAATATCATCAATTCATGAGTGTTTCCAGCAAAGGCGAGTGAGCTCCGGGAATGGTGTGTACATTACCGAGCCGACTACCTCGACGGGGATCAGTGTTTTGGGTCTTCTAATCAGGAAGTGTATTTATGATGACCAGAGCTTCGTTGCTTTTTGAATACACCTCGTATGTTTAATACCTTCGTCGGTAAGCAAAAAACGGTCGCGCATATGTGCCACAGCCCACAGGAGCAGTAGGTCAGTTCCAGGTTCGCTGTATTGAAACTGAAACTTCGCTGCTATAAGGAGGAATCCAGAAAACACCTCCATCAGCCTTGTGTAGTCCTTTCATTTGTAATTATTCGTTGTCAAGCGAGAATTCCCGATTGACCGGGCACATCTGTGCACACAGTGTATAAAATGTGTGTGCGCGTGTGTTGGTTTTTACCTGCACGTACAGTGCGAAAAGGAAATCGAAGAAAACGTCATTGCTTTGGCGTGTGCTCATGCCTGTGTTTTTTTAAGTTTTCGCAACGCCGACGGTTGGACAAGTGGGTTTTATGAGCTCCTGTTTTTTAACATGCCGTTGCATGTGAGTCACCAAACTGAATTTCCAATTCGGTTTAATAGCTCCTATCTGAATTGGAACTTTTTTGTTTAGAAAGACATGGGTCCATAGCTTAACTTACCGCGCTTTACGGCAGAGTAGACCTCCATTTTATGTCGTCTCGTTTTTTTTCCTCTTCGTTTCATCTTCCTCCCCATTTTTCAGCCACGAGTCTTCTAATAGCCTTTTACAATTTGTAGTTGACGATATCCACTCCCCCTAGCGGCCGTAAACGCAACTCATGCGGTAAGGAGGGCACTGGCACTCATTCACTCGCCGTAACAACGTAAAACGTGGCAAGTGCTAATCTGCAGTTATGGTTATGCGCTGACCAACCTACCTTCGCTACGTCAGCGTTAACGGGGCGAAAAGGTACTTGGTCGGGACGGCGGAATATGGGAATATTGCACAACGCTTAGTGCTTGAAGCAGCAGCCATGTGCAGGTTCGTGTGAAACTCGTTTTTTTTTTCTTGTACCACGACCGACGGTTTTCACGGGGCGCAATTATTGCTGAGTTTTCCCTTCGATTAGAGGCTAACGCCTTTGAAAAAACTAGCTAAACGTTGGCTGTGTCATTAGAACGAAGTGAGTCTCTAGCAGTTTATAAATGCGATGAAATTCTATGGAATGAACTCGGCTTTAAGAAGCAGTTGTGAAGTGAAAGTGTCAAGAATCTTCCTTTCGAGAATTTTGGAAGAAAGAAGAAATATTTGTGGCGGATGCAAAGTTACGCAGTGTCAATAAACAGGTCACTGACAAATGTCAAAGCAAAATAAATTATCGTCGTTTTGCTAGAACTTTACATTGGTCGGCGACCCGTTTATCAACAATGCCTTTACTCATTGCGCTACAGCGCGAAAAGACCGAGAGAACTTACTAAGGCACACATAAGACAGAGACAGCGCTGTGTCTGTCTTATATATGTGCCTTCGTTAAGTCTCCTCGTTCTTTTCGCGCTGTAGCGTAATGAATGCCAACTTGTGCAGTTTACTGTACTCACAAATGCATTTGCCTGACCAGTACCGTCAAACTCTCGACTATAAAAGTTCGGTAGCGAATTCACCGACTTCGCGTCACCCGATCAACAACTTCGGTGAATTGTCGCACATTATCTCAACGGTAGTCGATGCGGAAACCATACTCCGCATTTCCTGCAACAGTGCACTGTGTCGTACATTAAGCGACCCAGAACCACGCGCTGTCCGGCCGTTGACCGGTTCCGAGCGAGTTTTTGCGGGTCACTGCGGCTTTTTTGCGCTGCTGAGGCCTGCGTTGCCTTCTTGACCGGCGCGTCGCGGATTTGCCAATGTGCTTTTTTTCCGTCCAGGCTGCAGACGCTTCGCCGGCTTCCTTCCTGGAGGGGATTATCCTAGTGACCTACATAGGAGCACGGCGCGCATCGACCAAAACATTTACTGTCGTTGCGTGTATATGTTCTTCTTTCTCTTATTTTTCTTCGTCTTCAACGCGCATGCTGTGTACACAGATACGCAGCGCGCATGAAGCGTTCTCAATAGGCGGAATGTTCAGCGTATAAGTGATGGTTCTTGAGCCTATAAAACGGTGGACTTAAGGCGCCGATCTTAACTTTTTATTTTTTGTCCCTGCACGAAAGCTAGCGTTTATTGAGCGTGCCGTGTTATGATGTACGTATTTATGAGCGATGATTAGCCTGTCTAACCTGAAAGTACACTTTTTTTCTCGGTGTAGCGAGCATCGATTAATCAGCCTTACCGTGCAGTTCATTTCTCGAGTGAGCGGTGGGGCTGGCGGAAATTTATGGTAGTAATGTACGAGCAGAGTGGGTACGCTCCGCCTCAGTGACGTTGTGTATAACAGAAAAGCCACCTTTCTAGCAACACAGGAAGCGCGGATAACGTTGTCCGAAGGTCGAGCGTCCGAGATGATCTACAGAAGTGTAAGAATGGGGGATTGGGCGTGGGTGTTCTGCATAGTTTGAAGTGAAAGGCAGGAGGAAGTCAACGGATAGAAGAAGAAAGTGTGTGTATGTATCCACATCACTTTTAAAGAAACAGAACTGCTTCGTAACGTCATTAATTATACTCGTCGAGTGCGTGGCTGTGGACACTAGTGCCGTCCGCAGCTGCTAGTTCGCGTTATTCACAAGCTTCCGCTCATGCTTAGATGGTAGCATAAAGATCTAGCTGGTGGTATGAATTTGTTTGGAATCGTAACGTCGGTCTCTGTATAATTAGTTCAAGAAACGGTACCAGAAGCGGCCAACTGGTCACCCCTAGCAAAGTAATTCCTTATGTACTTGCACAAGAACGTAGCTTTATTGTGATTTAGGACACACGACACACCAAAATCGTAACGTCGGTCTCTGTATAATTAGTTCAAGAAACGGTACCAGAAGCGGCCAACTGGTCACACCTAGCAAAGTAATTCCATATGTACTTGCACAAGAACGTAGCTTTATTGCGATTTAGGACACACGACAAACCAAAAAGTGGGTCGTATATTGTCGTCGACGTGTTTTCCTTTAATGGGTTTCTTATTTTGCGTCAAAATGTAGCCGTCGAATAAGTTTAAATTTATCGCTTCTTTTAAGTTCGTGTAAGAGGCAAAAGTTCGTATCAAGCGAATGTCCTACAATGCTGGAAATAGGCAAGTGTTGAATTGCAATCAAAATCAGTCGTTGGCAGCTCGCTGACTAGAAACAACTATGAGTTGTCAGGGCTTGTTAGAGATTCAGTAGTGGGTAATATATGAATAGTTACTGCTTACAAATACATCCACGCAGACAGACACCAACATAAACATGCGCACACGCACGCACGCACCCGATGTAAACACACTACACGCTATAAATCAACGTATATCATGCTCATTTATGTAATGTACGTGCGTTCTTGGGTACTTTTCCGGTTACATTTTCTCTTCACTTATTTGTGCGACCGAATGCAAATCTTACGTACGCATATGCAAATGCACCTCGATCCTGCGCACGTTTTTTTTGCGCCATTTTGGTGCGTTTTGTAGACGAAGGTGCTTTAATGGACGAACGCGCATGCATAAAGGGACCTTCGATTCCTCCCTCGATAAAGCGATCACGATAATAAAGCCAAGAAGAAAATGAACGCGAGAGAATGAGAAAGGTCGGCTCATGCCTTCCTCCTCCACTTCTACCACTCATTTCGCCAGAGGAAGTTCTTGGTCAGTCATGAATACAGCGGTCTCTTGCGCACCTATAACGTATACATATAATATACGATAGTAGAGAAGTGCTCTTTTTTTTCGGTCGGAAATATCGGTTATCGTCGGCCGAAGTGAATGGCGGATGAACGCTATCGATTGCCGATAATGTGACTTCGAGTGAACTGCGGTATTAGAGAGTTTTAGTACTGCGTACGCTGCGTACGTGGCGGCGTTGCGTACGTAAGGACGCCACGTTCTGCGTAGAGCGCGTGCGCAGACCGCAACGCGCACGTATCGCTTTACGTACGCAGCCGCTACGTACGCGCGCATGAGATGCGTGCGTGCGTACGTATGCGGTGATCGCGCCGCCCTCGAACAAGTTGGCGACAGCGCGAGACTTTGTTTTGCAAAATGGCGGCATCGAAGGCAAGCAACGACCGGCTCTGTGGCTTAAGATATGGCCATAATCTGGCTATAACACTCGGATTGGCTCACACTGGCTGTCAACAACACGTGCTTCTATTTTGATCTACCAGATGGCGCAACGCGCTTGACGCTCGTTACGTACGCGGGTACTACGGCGTACTAAAAGCCGATTAGTGGCAAACGACACCACGTAACGCAAGGCGCTTGCGTGATGCGTACGTAGCACCATTCCGCAGTACTAAAACTCTCTATTTACGTGTATTCTTTATTTATAACGCGCTGACCTTCTCCGTGCTTACGCGCCATAACACAAGTAACGTGCGCCGACGAGAGCGCGTCTTCTCCAGTCTGTACGTGGGCGCATGCGCACTCGATGCCTTTTGCCATATCCGGGCGGCGCTTGCGTGTTCCGCCCGCCACTGGTGCGTGCCTTAATGCACGGGCGATCTTCTTTGCGTCCCCCCCATGACAAGGACGAATGGTGCGTTCACGGCGTGGCGTGTTTGTAGCGATTGGAAGGGAGAGGCGCCCCCCGTGGTAGCTGCGTTCTAGGCTTATTTTTGGCCTTCGTCTGACCCCTGCCGTGAGCAACGTCGTCGTCGTACCGTATCTCTCTGTCTACGGCTAAGGAAATGTACACGAGCTACATTCGCAAGTGAGCGTTGTCTTCGATTGGTATGTGCAGTTTTCTGACTGCTGCCGGACGGTTCCACGGTATACCCTCCAAGTGGCAGAAGGGTTGAGAACATAGGCGTGCGATGGGTTCCTCTTTTGGATGGGGAGGGGGGGGGGGGTGAAGGTTCATTGCAGTGCCCTTATCACTTAATAAAGATAAAAAGTGAAGTGAATCTATATATTGTCAGGTTAGGTTAAGCTAGGATGTTGTAGGTAGCCGGCGGATCTAGCCTTGCGTATTTGCATAATGTCCCCGCCAACCAATCTCCATGAATTCTCAGTGCACCTACTAATAAGACGACATGCTCCACGTGAGACCCGTCACAGAACGCTTTCACGTTGAAGCAGCCAAGTCCGATATAATGTCCCCGTTCCGCGGTGACACTACTGATTGCACCAGTGCGAAATGGGCGAACGAACACGCGCAACTCGTGAATACACTTGTATACCACTGACACGGGCCGTAAGTTCCCCTATAATCGGTCTTTTTATGTATTCGCGGGGCCTGTACGCTCGCTCATTGGTGCACTCGTACCAAGTTGAGTCGCGTAATGGGCTGCTGTGATGACGTCATCTGCTTGCCCCCAAAGTGCTGTAATTTCCTTTTAATATTGTAGTTAATGGCACCATGGCAAACTTAAAATCGATCTCGGAAATGCGAGTTGAACGAATTTAAGCTGTTCGTTTTGGGGGCGGTAATCATTTAGGGGGAAAGGGTGGAGAGGCATTGGGTAATTGCGTTTCGAGAGGAGTTTTCGAGATGGTCGTTTGTAGCCTACGAAGTACGAGATCGGTGTATACGGTAGCCCTAATTACGGAAGTAAGCAGTCTTGGTGCGACGCACTGCAAGCGCTCCGTGCCTCTAGCTGGCCAACTGCAATGACTTTTGAAGCCATTAGTTATAAGGAACAGTCAATGAAGTTGGAAAATATACGAGCCAAGGTGATTTAATGTTTAACTGAAGTGTAAGAAGAATGTCAAGGTATCGTAGTTTTAACGCTCAGGGGAACATCATGGTTATGTTTGCTTTGCATTCATAAATATTAAAGCATACTACCATTAATATATTTCCCATTGCGCATAACGATTACCTTTCTATATCTTTCATATGGCTTCACGATTTGCGAAGTCATACTCAATAACTCACAAACTCGCTCAACTACTCACTCGCATTACACTTTTCTCTCTCACTCGCTCGCATTACACTTCTCTCTCTCACTCGCTCAGTCACGCACTCGAGTTACACTCACTCACTCCGTCACTCACTCTCTCACACTCACTCACTCTCTCACACTCACTCACTCACTCACTCACACTCGCAAACTCGCTCGCTCAACTTCTCACTCGCATTACACTTTTCTCTCTCACTTGCATTACACTTTTCTCTCTCACTCACTCGCATTACACTTCTCTCTCTAACTCACTCGCTCAGTCACGCACTCGCATTACACTCAATTACTCACTCAATCCGTCACTAACTCTCTCACACTCACTCACTCTCTAACACTCACTCACTCACACTCGCAAACTCGCTCGCTCAACCACTCACTCGCATTACACTTTTCCCTCTCACTCGCTCGCATTACACTTCTCTCTCTAACTCACTCGCTCAGTCACGCATTCGAATTACACTCACTCACTCACTTACTCTCTCCGTCACTAACTCTCTAACACACACTAACTCTCTCACACTCACTCACACTCGTAAACTCGCTCGCTCAACTACTCACTCGCATTACACTTTTCTCTCACTCGCTCGCATTTTACTTCTCTTTCTAACTCGCTCGCTCAGTCACGCACTCGCATTACACTCACTCACTCACTCACTCACTGGAAATTGAATGTGTTTGGTCGCTTTTCGTGGTTCTTTTTCTTTGTAATGCGACAACAAGCATATGGCCAGCACCCCTACAATGAACAAAGTGTTAAAATTTGTGGCGGCGAAGGTTACCGTTTCCAGTCGCGGCTGGAGTGGCAATGTCAATATTTTGATGCAACTGCCGTCGAAGAGAGCTCGCTGCCGGCTAAAATGAATCTCTGGTTGCCACGCGAGTATACCTGCGTCACTCATGGCCACCTGCCCGCGGGGGAAGCAGATGGGTGATAAGAAGCTCGCGTGGTTGAAAATAGAAGGCCCAAGTGCCGCTCAGTATTTGTGGCAAACGGGAGGAAAGCAGTGGCGAAATGGAAAATAGAGAAAATCACAACGAAGCGTGCGAAACATGGCCTTACAGTATCGCGAAAATTTTTAATGAAAAACTGACTACAAAAAAGTGAGTACTTGCAATAGCATGGAGAACCGTGCTCACAATCTAACCGTGAAGGTAAATTATTTTTTTTAAATGTTGGAAGGAAATAAACAGCGTTTCATACATGACGACGCATGAACAGCAGACACGGCGCTGGTACAGTCCCTTATTATTTTCCGCAACACGAAGACGAATGTGTTTTGAGAGATAGAAAGAATATAAGAAAGGTATGGAGTTTAATTAGAATACGTCCAGTTTCCTCATTATTATCCTTATAACATCTTCGTAAAGGTCATGTCATGTGATGTTTTAGGGACGTTATGATGTCGTCATTGATTTTGTGTACTTTGAATCCCTTCATGTTGACGCCATCGATAATATTTCGTGCTTGATGAGACATCTGAGGCTTTAGCCGCAACTATTTACCGAACGGGCCAGTCTTGCACATATGTACTGCAATCGTAACATGCCCCCGGCCGTCATGACCACAGGCAGATTCATTACCTATTGACATTTCTGTTACTGTTTAAATAAGTACATTTATTTATTTATTTCATCATCCTGCAGGCCGAGGTTGCCGGGCGAAAGCAGGAGAGACATAAATATATAATAACATTAACATGAACAAGCGTATCTGAAGTGTACATGTGTTTAAAACGGTTTAGTATACAAACTAGCAATTCCATGTATAAGCGGCACAACGATAGCGCGGTAACAGGTAAGTTTACAAGTAGTGCTAAAAGCCATTACAGCAAGAAACACATCAGACACCAAAACAATAGTATCATAGATTCACCGAAGAATATTCTAGACAATGATAGAAATGAGGTGCTTGAATGACAAACTCTGGGAGCTTATTCCATTCCGATATCGTTCTGGAAAATGTGTTAATGAAAACAACTGTGCGAGCCAATATAGGCTTCAAAGTATGTGTCGGTATGTGAAGCGTTTTTTTCGACGTAAGCTGCGCTAGAAAGGACGGTCGCGTTTTATTCACTCTTTTGCTCAAGATGCTATGCAGGAAAGATGAACGAGGTATATTTCTATACGTTTTTCCAGGGGCGCAATCTTTCTATTCCGAAATAGCTCCGAGATTGCCTCGTGTCTTCCATAGTTTCCATTAATAAGACGAACTGTTTTCTTTTTTGAATACTCTCAAGCTGGTGCAAGTTTTTTTCTTCTTTCTCATGAATAAAGATTTGTGACGCTCTTACCCTGGTGGTTATAATCTAGTGGTTATGATGTTTGATAGCTGATCAGTGGCGTTACCAGGGGTGGCACACCGGGACCATGCCTCTCCCCTCACCCCACGAAATTTAGGAGATACCCCAACTCCCCCCTCCCCCCCAAAAATTCTGCCTACGCCCCTGCTGCGACTGCGTTTTCGATGAAGGTGGAAATGCTCAAGGCCCGTGCACTTGGACTTAAGCGTGCAAATAAAAGAAAAAAAAAACTCAGATGTTCGATATTTCTGGAGCCTTCGAATACGGCGTCTGCCATTAACACATCGTAGTTCCATGTCGTAGTTTCGCGACGTTAAACCCCGTTAGTTATTATTATTAGTCATGAACATTTCGAGCCTGATTGACATTTGCCACCTGTGCACGCTCATTCTCTTGCATACGTGGATGCTTGACTATACTTGGTCACATTTATTAACAAGCAGGAGCGGTAACTCGCGCTGATTGTATTTATATTGGTATCCTTTTTGATTTATTCGTGTTTAGTCTGTCCTGCCATCAATCATTGCCTGATTCTAGAGCAATGTTCAGTCACATATAGTACTGCGCCGTGATAACTTTTATCACTCTCCCGACTCAAGCCTCAGCTTACGAACACAGTGTTCACAGCGCTTAAACAAATTATTGCCGTGAAGACGACAGGTATATATATATATATATATATATATATATATATATATATATATATATATATATATATATATATATATATATTTATATAAATGCGGTTTCTGCCCGCGGCAAGTTTTGTTTTCCGCACTCACTTTTCTTTCTTCACATTTACATTACAATTCGGTCTAATAACTTCCCCTATACTTTCCTTGGCATTATTGTCTGTTAGATCTCATTATACTGTGTCAAAACACGGAAAAAAGAGCTCTTGAGTATACACTTCTTTCCCTTACTCATTAACGAGGGTCTCGTACTTGCAGACTTTGTGCCTTAGGTTGTATACAAGGGACTATTAGTCAGCTGCCAGCTCGTAATAAGTTCACGTGCTACATGACGCCACACAGGCTCATAAAGAGAGTGTCACACTCGCCGCTATGCCTACAGGTGGCGCTGACTGACACTCGAACGTTTAAATTAACATATATACCCGATAAATTGGCTGGGTGGATAGCCGTTGTGGTAGCTCAATGGTAGAGCATCGAACGCACCATTCGCAGGTTCGGTTCCTGCCCACGGCAAGTTATCTTTTCGCCCACTTTGCTTTCTTCGCATTATATATTTGCTCAATTCCGTCACGTCAGAAAATGAAGTAATGTTTACCAAACTTTGCGGCGCCGATATTTACGTGATCCACCTATTCCGCGCGTCGTGCACGTGAGCCCCAGCGCGACGGGCAATCGACGCGACCTCATTTTGGGTCTGCTCTCTTATTGAGCGATCCGACCATTTCGATCGCTGCAATGCCGGAAGTTTGTTCAGTGCAGCTATAGTTCAACGCCGTCAATGCGCTGACATCAATCTGCGCTGTTAGTTTGTTAACTATAAGGCGAGAGAGAAAGAGAGAAAAATAAGAAGAAAGGGAGCCCCGGTAGGCTACCCTGCACTGGTAACATTGTGCTACGATGTGTATATATGCTTTGACAGTTAAACTGTTTCTTCGACAAAAAACAGGGTTTCATTTTGGGCAACCATTTATTTTTCGCTGTTTAATTTATAGAAACAAAGTAGCCGAGATAATACAAACGTCTTTTTCTGCGAATCAGTTCAAATAGAAACAAAATGGGGGGTCGATATTTCGAATCACTGTGCGGCACTAGGTTTCGTTAAGACAGGAATGACGAAACGCTGTTTTTTATTTCTTTTCATTGAACGCTTGGATAAGAAAACAAGTAGTACGAGGTAGTTGATGATTGATTGATATGAGGGGTTTAAAGTCCCGAAACTACCATATAGTTATGAGAGACGCCGTAGTGCAGAACTCCGGAAATTTGGACCGCCTGGGAATCTCTAACGTGCACCAAAGTCTGAGCACACGGGCCTACAACATTTCCGCCTCCATCAGAAATGCAGCCGCCGCAGTCGGGATTCGATCCCGTGATCTGCGGGTCAGCAGCCGAGTACCTTTGTCACTATAGACCACCGCGGCGGGGCAAGGTAATTCGCTAGAGTAAACGTTTTGGTGAATGACTCGTATGTGACAGTTGCTGTTCAGATGAGCACAAGTTTTTTTTCGTCGAAACGCCAGGCGCCGTGACATTCGCCATTTATCGACTTATCACCGCATGTTTAGCTGTTTGCGCAATAATTCACATAGACAAGTGAGCTAGTGGGAAGTCATAAATAAAATATCAGTTGCTGACAACGACGTTAGTCCACTTCGATGTGGTTTGTCAACAAATTACCGCCGTTTTCTGACAGCCTAGAAATCGTTACCATATTGTCGTTGACTTTCTAGTCGCATCAACTGTCACTGCTTTGTGTGTCATCGCTCAAAGGTTTACTTTGGGAAGACCTCTGGTCAGTAGTTATCAGGTCATTTGGTGAACATCTGCGAAAGTACGTGGGGTACATGAAAATCGGTGTCATACTGATCGTTATATTTCTGCAGCTTGTGTACTCCTAAAGCTTCCAAAGTACCAGCCGTTTTATATCTTCCCATCGAAAAATGTGCGGCAAATTTCCCTAATAGCAACTGCCGTGTTTACGAAGACAGCTTGTTCGTCAGAGCCACGTTGGCGTCTGTGCTCATGCAGGAGCGGAGTGAATAGGGATATGTGCAAGATAGTGCATTGTTGGGCTAGTTGGTTCGACATATGGCGTTGAAGGAAGGCTTTGAAGCAAAGGAAGAGTACTTAGAAGAAAGACGCTGAACTTGTAACTGAGTTTATTAAGTGTGAATACACTTTATAAGCGACCCCAAACCATCCACCGCCGTCGGCGGCGTCCGCAGTCTTCTCTCTATCTTTAAAAGTAAGAGGCCTTGGCGGGCCGCAGCGCGACGCTCTACCGAATAAGCCACGGACGCGACGCTGATATCGGTGTCAGTAACGCGCCTTATACCCCCTCCCCCTTCGCTCGCTCCTCCACTCTCCTCGCTCGCTGCAGCTGCGCGCGCGCACCCCTCTCTCTCTCGCGCCCGCCTTCTCTCCCGTCGAGAGCGGGTCGTGAGGGGGAGTAAAGTTAAAATCCGTTGGCATTCGCCAGTGAGTTAACGTAAACTCCCCCGTGTGATCAAATTGCGATTCCCAGGAACCATTACACCATAAAGGCACCATAGTGTGTAAATAATAAATATAGTAGTGCGAATTAATAAATACCCCTCATAGCATCACCCCGTGTATTCGCACTTAACCATGTTCACCCTCGGGGAAATGCTTGGGAACTTTTTCAAAAAGCGTGTCCTCTCAGAATGGCTGCCTTGTCACGGCTGATAGTTTTATGGAGCTATATATAGACGTTATATTTGCCGCGTGCGCTTGTGTTATAGCTTCAACACTAAAACGTACTTACAGGTGAATGGAATCAGCGTTGGTCGTGTGTGGTGCCGATTCTGTGTGAGATTTCACATTGCCGATTTCGACCACATGCTTCAGTAAGAGTTGAACCGTGCACGGGTTTAACAGTATGTAGATACGTCAATGATTTTTATCTTGGTTCCCACCAATGCTCGTCTTGCAGATGTCAATGAGAGTCTCTTGAACTGCTTCAAGCTGTGTTCGCCCTCATTATCATACACGACGGAACTTCCTGACAACGATACGATCCAGTTTTTAGATTTAGCATTGTTTTTCAATTGTGACGACCACATTTGCTTGGGAGTATGAGCCACGGTCAAAAAAAGTTATCCTCCCATTTGACTCTTCCCATACTAAACTCGGCTCAGACCGAGTCATGCTCTCGTAAGGTCAGCGTTAACTAGCTTTGACCGCCACCTTTCGCGCCTACTTACTTCGGATTTTCCTCATACATTGCTCGTAGTCGTAGCACCCTCCCTTCTAAAGCAGATTGGGGCTTCAGCCAGCGTGCCAACACGACAGAGGCCTAACAAGGTTGAGAAATTGCTTTCGGGGGGCACTTCTTTAATTAGGGAGGGGGGCAACCTTCTTGAAGTTGCCATTTCACTCTGTAAGCTATGGCGAAAAAAATGAGGGGGGTGGGGCACAGGCTTGGTAAGAAATACCTTGGCTAAGCCACTGGGTGTGGACCCGTCGCAGTAGTCTGTAGCGCGTATGGTGCTCGAATGCTAAGCCAAAAGTTGTAGGATATAGTACCGACCGCGGCGGCCCCATTTCGATAGAGACAAAATTCTAGAGACCCGTGTATTTTGCGCTAGACCTGTTTAAGTGTTCTTTCTTTGTGGTGTCTCCCCGCCGCGGTGGTCTAGTGGCTAAGGTACTCGGCTGCTGACCCGCAGGTCGCGGGATCGAATCCCGGCTGTGGCGGCTGCATTTTCGATGGAGGCGGAAATGCCGTAGGCCCGCGTGCACAGATTTGGGTGCACGTTAAAGAACCCCAGGTGGTCAACATTTTCGAAGTCCTCCACTATGGCGTCTCTCGTAATTAAATGGTGTTTTTGTGACGTTAAACCCCACATATAAATCAATCATTTTTTCTGGTGTATTTTCTTTATTTGCGCAATTTTCTCCTGTGATATAAGGAACCAACTAGCCCTTCAAGACATCCTGCCCGTGTATTATATGTAGGCACGTTAAAGAAGGCCACGTGGTCCTAATGTCCGGAGCCCTCCACTGTGGCGTCTCTCATAATCATATCAAATTTTTGGGACGTAAAACACAAGCTAGTGTTATTTTGTCGGGAAATGCTACAAAACTTAGTCACTTGTGGTGAGCAACTTCGGTTTTTGCGACATGATATGTGGGGTTTAACGTTCCAAAACCACTCTATGATTGTAAGAGACTCCGTAGTGGAGGGCTCCTGAAATTTTGACCACCTGGGGCTATTTACCGTGCATTCAAATCTAAGCTCATGGGCCTACAGCATTTTCGCCTCCATCGAAAATGCAGCCGCTGCAGCCGGGATTCGATCCCATGACCGGCGAGTCAGGAGCCGAATACAACAGACACTAGACCACTGCGGCGGGGATTTTGTGCCGTGACAGACTTCATACAAATTTAATTTAAATTTTGATTGCCTACAGCGCATATTGTGCGCTTATATGCTACACGTTTATCTGGTGTTCCGAGTTATACGACTTCAGGTTACTAAGGGCTCTCCTTGGTTATCCTGGAAAGTCGTGTTTGGATTGATGTCAGAAAAGAAAAACTTGATCCACAAAATTTCGGTCCACTGCTTCAACAAAACGGGATACAATATGTGCGGTGCACTTGCGGTAAATAAAGCATCGTATGTTCCATAAACGCTTTCATAAATGTAGGCGATGTCATACTAGTACGCATGCGTCTTGTTTCATTAGCGCATTACCAACACTAATTAGCATTAGCCTGTGCTGGTATTCTGCAAGCATTGTCGTTGTAAAATGCTGCGTGTCATAAATATATATCCAGTGCACATCTTTCCTTATCAAAACATATTGCTTCACACATACTATATACCGTTCTCGCCGTATTAATGATAGTTCTGATGTATTTTTCGTTTTGATTATAGTTCCATGTTAAAGTTTGTATGTTACAAGACGTCCCTCTCTACGTCTTTGTTTATATTTTATCTCGGAAAGCACTTTTTACACTTACTTGAATCCTGACTCCCCAGTTTCCATCGCATAGATTGCTTCACTCTGAAATTCATTTTATTTTTCGTGTACATTAATGCAATTGAGAAATGTGGCGTGCTCGTTTATACAATCTCGTAAGACCCCACAAGTCAAATTGGATTGCCGATATTGTGATTTATGCGGCATACAAACTGCGAGTTTTGCGACTCAATTTACATGCAAATTTACCCGTTCACAGGTGCCTAAAGTTTGCATATGTATCGTACGGTTCCTTTTGTATTCGCGCAAATAACACCTCAAGAAGTTACAAAGATAATTTTGAATGCGCTAGAGTTGTGAGAACCAGAACATTAACTCTAATATGAATAACCGTGTATTGATTGTCCTTGTAAAAAGCTGCGGACAATGCATATCTATCCAGTGTGCGTCTTTCCTTATTAGAACATATTGCTTCATTCGTCTTGGTCCTATTGTGAGACGTCAAGTTTTCCGAAGTCTTTTCTTGAAAGCTGTAGCTGTCTTGCTTTTTCTCCTTCAGAAGCTTAAGCGAGGTGGTATGATTTCTGTTCCATATTAGACCAGGTTGGTAACGATCCATCTTCGACAGCACCACTAGCGATCTTTACTGGCAGTGAACTCTCACTCGAGTGAACTTCAAGGGACCCAAGGAAGTGGTTCATTTAACCGAAAGGGGACTAAATCAAACATTCACTATTGTTTACTGAACAGCATTGGCACAGCAGATGTCAAATCAGAAGCGTGAAATGCAATTTATTGTGACAAGAACATTGTGAATTGCCTTTGACCCGCCGCGGTGGTCTAGTGGCTAACGTACTCGGCTGCGGACCCGCAGGTCGCGGGAGCGAATCCCAACTTCGGCGGCTAAATTTTTGATGTAGGCGAAAATGCCGTAGGCCCGTGTACTCAAATTTAGGTGCACGTCAAAGAACCCCAGGTGGTCAAAATTTCTGGAGCCCGCCACTATGGCGTCTCTCATAATCATACGGTGGTTTTGGTACGTTAAAGCCCACATCGAAACGAAACCCCACAACAAAACGCGCTCCTCCCTCCCTAAAAGAATTGGTGAGCTCTTATGTCGTACTAACATATACAGGTACTCCACTTTTTTCCCGCACAATCAACGAGTGGAACAAATTTGCCACCAGAGGCTCTGGAAAGCGTCGACCTGAAATCATTTCTCTGTGCGTTACCTACTACCTACTACATCTTTCCGATAGCTACACTCCCGTTTCCTTTACAATGTCATTCTTCTTGAGCCCATCTTAGTCTTAGTCAAAATGTTTGTCTCACCGATTTGCCTCGCTTGCAACTAGCATGTTCGAATGTACTTTCGCATTGCTACCGACTTCACTTGTACATTACTTTTTTTTCAGTTTTTTTTGTATGCACAGCAAGATCTGCTGAGCACTACTTTCGTGCAGTTTTTTTAGTATTGCTCTGTATGGCACAGCAATAATAGACTGCTTTTCTTGTTTCTTTTGTATGTGAGTCAGCGCGTTCCTTTGTTTTTCTAAATATTATTTGTACTGCTGTATAAGCTGCTCAATGTTTTTGTACTTTCTGCATATTGTTGTGTTCATTGTACCGCCTACCCCTGCCCAAAGTCAGGCATTTAGACTGGTAGTTTTCTCCTAAATAAAAAATATAAATTAAACAAATAAATAAATAGAAATCAATCAATCAATAATCTGCATTAGGACTACCGCCCTTAAAGCGCAAGAGAAGACAAAGCTGTCCAAGGGGTCCACGGTATCGCGCTCTGCCTCTGACACAGCGTGTGACTGTGACACGGAGTCTCGAAATTTTCTAATACATCCTACGGACTAGACTAGAGATACAGGCTTTGTATTCGCCTCACCCATCGCAACTTCTTCGTAGCAATCTCCTTTGATTCCGGGTCAACACTGTAAACAACTTCCAAATCGGGAACTGCGCAAACACTGAAGTGCTCATGGCTCTTTTCCTGTACCACACAGTCGCTTTGCTTTTGTGGCGATGCATGGACAAGTATTTGTGCACCGCCGTCGATGGATTGCAGGCGTGAGGGTGGCACGCATAGTTTCGTCATTATTGCATAGTGCGAAACTTCTTTGAATTGATTTCAAAAATGATCCTTGCTCCGCAGAAAAACTTCCTTCAATCGAAGTATTCACTATTCAGAAATTTGTTTTACTGAAAATTTTTCGTGTAGGATGCCGAGTAAAACTCTCGGAGATTTTCTAAAAGTTCGTTATACTGAAATATTCATCAAGCCGATACTCGTACAAGTGAGAGTGAGAGTAGTAGTAGTAGTAGTAGTAGCAGTAGTAGTAGTAGTAGTAGTAGTAGTAGTAGTAGTAGTAGTAGTAATGATAATGATGATGACGCTTATTCGTCTATGACCTCCATGTAGCTCGTTATCATCTACGTAAGATGCGAACGAAGAAATGAGATTGAGACTGGCAATATAAAAGACTTAAATTTCTTCCGGTCCACTTCAAACTTTACCGGCTCTTCCTGATCCTGTTCTTATCCTCTTTCTTGGCAAAGACCTAACTCCTACGGAATAGGTGCACTGCCCTAGATCTCCAACGAGCCTCATGTTCCAAGCCTCCTTTGGAGACCCTCGGACGTCATCCCAACCGAAACGACGTCAGAAACGTAATGGAAGTGCCTAGAGCAAACACAACCTCATATTTTGCTTGTTCGCTCGTTTTTCACTGGACTAGCGGAATTAAATAGCGTATCGCCTGCGTTCTTAAAGGCCAGCTGTGGTCGAATGCAGAGTTCAGAATAAACAGGCCCCGCGCCGGGCAATTTAGCGCTGATCCAAATTCGTAGATATATAAATGGACAAACTGTGATCAGCGACGTTCTCGTCTCGTTTTTTTTCCTGCTTTGCTCTTGTTTTTAACACCTGCATTCGTATTACGAAAGCAGAGGCACAGAGAAAGACGGAAAGGCAAATACGTTAACCAAGGGCGTTACATCCCGTTTCTATCTACCTACCTACCTACCTACCTACCTACCTATCTATCTATCTATCTATCTATCTATCTATCTATCTATCTATCTATCTATCTATCTATCTATCTATCTATCTATCTATCTATCTATCTATCTATCTATCTATCTATCTATCTATCTATCTATCTATCTATCTATCTATCTATCTATCTATCTATCTATCTATCTATCTATCTATCTATCTATCTATCTATCTATCTATCTATCTATCTATCTATCTATCTATCTATCTATCTATCTATCTATCTATCTATCTATCTATCTATCTATCTATCTATCTATCTATCTATCTATCTATCTATCTATCTATCTATCTATCTATCTATCTATCTATCTATCTATCTATCTATCTATCTATCTATCTAGCTGTCTGTCCTGTTTGTCTGTCTGTCCCCCCCCCCTCTGAACACAATTTTTCCCGCCTTTCCAATGAATGTTCATTTTAATCGCCGATGGATTTCTTGCCCTTCGCAGTTTACGCTCTGTAGCGGTTGGCAACAGGCGTGGCATTGAGAACATTCAAATGCGGCTGCATGCCACCTTCCGTAAGAACCTGCGCGCAACATTTCTCACGAGGAGCACATATGCGTCCCCGTAATACGAACTCTCAAGGACACAGAATAAAGTAAAGCATAGAAGCGACGGAAGGGCATTGCGGCAACTCTAGCGAGGAATGCGAAACAACTCGCTTCGGAAGAGACGAAAGAACGCTGCCGGATGAATCATGTCACGAAGCAGACATTTTTTTTCTCCTCTTATATCGTTTTCCCGGGTTGCGTGGGAATATAATGGTGTATACCTCAACGAGAAGAATCGATGTCATGCATGGGGCGTTGCGACATCGCTGGCACGACGGCTTCGTCGCGTCTGATTTCTCGCGGTCCACCTCTTGCGCAAACGCCGAAGTTATATCTCTTATTAACCTTTTCTTTCTTTCTTTCTTTTTTGAGAGAGAGAGCTTGGCTTCTTTCTTGAGTGAGTGGTGCTACTGCAGGACTTCTGCGTGCCCTGCATATCAGCTGCTTGACAGTCGTCGTATTTTGGTCATAGATCTGGTGTAGTGTTCTTGGCCAATCGCCCAGTGTGGTGTGTGCGCCACAGATTTGAGGAACTTGACTTGACTTTACTTGGCGAAGTGTACTGAATCTGGTGCTTGCGCGAGATAAGTAATATGAAGGTGCAGCAGTTATTTGGCGATAAATGGGAGACATAGGCGTCGTTATCACGTTCTATTGCTTCTAACTACTTCCACTTATTTTAATGGGTGACAATAACAATCCGTTTAGGAATGCTGAAGTGTTCGAGCTTCACACCAGAAAGCGACGAAGGCATTGAAAGCGACGAAGGCAGAGATCGACGAAAGCATTGCTAAAGTATCTGCGGTGAAGCGCCTTTGCTGAACGACTGTAACGCTCGCGTGTAAACAGGTGGCTTCTTTTTTTTCTTTATACCCTTTCTCTCACTGCTTTCTTTGTTTTTGCCTTACAACCCCCCACCCCTACCTTACTCCAGAGCGAAAAATTGAATATTTACCTTGTGGTTCACCTTCCTATCGTTCACTTACACTTTATCTCTTTCTCACACGCAATTTAGAAGTAATTTAGAATTAATGCTAGGCGTTAGTGTCACTTTAGACGCCTGGAATGGGACCAGGTTGGCATCCAGTATTTGCTGGAACATCATAGAGCGCTTTGTACGAATATCATATCAGTAAATCAATCAGTAAACGAGCCCTAAAAAGTATGAATGCGGGTGCGCTCGCTAACAAGCTCAGTTGGAAAGGTCCAGGGCACGTCATTACACTGCTTGCGCAGGACAGGCTTCTAATCAAGATTTGCACAAGTAACCGAAAATTCCTTCTTATGAAGAGCAACTGATGGTTTACTGATGCAGGTGCTGTCTCGTATCGAGTGAAGAATGAGTCTATATTCATGAGATGAAAATTTGTCACACGAGACAGTCTTGGTTATCTACAATTTCAACGATGCTGCCTTAGTGTCTTTTTGTGTCCTGTGCATGTCACGGGTTTCGCACAAGTTACATATACGTGTTTCACAAATTAACAATGAAATATCACTTGAGAGTCAAAGCAATGTTGTTCATTTATTTCTTTTTCGCCCTTGTCTAGTGTCGCGTTGTAACCAGGTTCAAGAAGAATCCCAACCAACTGGTCCAATCCAGCGCCTTGCTGAAAATAAATCGCTCCTATGAGATGTCAGCCGAGAATGTAAACAACAGTAAAAACAAAACGCGTCCCACCACCCCCCCCCCCAAAAAAAAAGATTTTCGCAGAAATTACCCGCGAGATCTCACTGCATGCAAACAACTATTTAGATGTGTTCTTACTTTATTTTTTTTTGTACCGCCAAGGAAATATTGCTCTCTGCTCGAAGCAAAAAGAAAAAAAAACTGTTGTGGATTTCGTTCTTGCGCCACCCCGCATGCTACGTCCTCAAGGTGTACTTTGTTCGCATTAATAATATTAATAGTAAAAAAAACACATATGCGGTGACCCTCATCTGGCCGCTTCCATTCCAGGCCGAGGCAAAAACGTGACGCGCCAAAACCCTACAGACCATGCTTATGAAAATATATATAGATATACACAAACGGGAGGCTTGTCTCCCTTGTCGGGACCTTCTTTTCTTCTCTATTTCCTAGTTCGCCGACACCCCTATTTAGGTTTATGCTCGCCACCGACCGGTTATATACCACAACCGTCACACGTTAGGGTAATATAGAAGAAAAGCAAGTGCTTCCCTCAACGAGCTGGCCATTTCTGGGTTACCCTTTCTCGGCAAGCCTATCCTATAGTCCCCAATTTTTTATTCCCTTTTCATCGCACTCTTGTCATACTTTTTTTTTCTTGCTTTCTACGTGGTCACGCTTGTATCATCCGTTTCCCCTTTTTCGCACTTTCCACCTGGCGTCGGTTGTTCGTACCAGAGTTTGCTACAACATATACTAGAATGAACTCGGGCTCTACGATCGTTCGGCCCTCGTGTAACTGATGCGATGTACGTAAATTTGCTTTAATTTTCGCGCTCGCAGTTTAGAACTCACTTGTGATTTTGTTTATTGCTTAGTTTTGACTTTTGATTTGTATAAAAGCCCCGCCGCGGTGGTCTAGTGGCTAAGGTACTCGGCTGCTGACCCGCAGGTCGCGGGTTCACATCCAGGCTGCGGTGGCTGCATTTCCGATGGAGGCAGAAATGTTGTAGGCCCGTGTGCTCAGATTTGGGTGCACGTTAAAGAACCCCAGGTGGTCGAAATTTCCCGAGTCCTGCACTACGGCGTCTCTCATAATCAAATGGTGGTTTTGGGACGTTAAACCCCACATATCAATCAATTGATTTGTATAAAATAAGGGATACTTGCGAACATCCTGAGTCGAATTGACTTGTTGAGCGCGAAAAGGTCAAGCTCGTTAAGCGGAACGCTAGAAAGTTTTCTGAACGTCGTCTAGCGACAAAACGGCTCTAGAGGTCACATGCACCCAAACGGAGCCAAATGATCGAATCCTGTAGACAAATGCTTGCACTGACCACTATTTCTGTGCTGGCTGAAGCGCTGTGCGTTGCAACTCCCACAGACAATAGTGCCATATGTCGCCCCTGGTGTTCTAAAAAACACGACATATCCACCGGGTGAATGATTATGAGTGGGTGAAGAAGTGAGATCGTTTGGCGTTACCGTAAATCACCCGTGACATTGACCACTATCGCATGTAAATGAGTGCCAAGCGGTGTACAGTCATATACAATTTTTATCGGTCATAAGAGGTACGTTGTCTTGAGTCATGAATTTCGTTTCGCCTTCATTATAACTGCTTTGTGGTATCGGATATAGCCTCAAGTTGGCAAAGACGGGGTCTGGGCACGTTCCCTTGGTGGTTGCTGGTTGTCATACGAAACGCAGGGTAGAGCATATTGCGACGTCATCTGTACTGCACAAGCCAGTGGTTGTCCGTGATCATCAATGTCGTCATCTCTATCGTCGTCAGCGTCATCGTCAAGGCGTGTAGCGGGTTTCTTCCATGTGCTGTGCCGTGATGGCAGAAAGAGAACGTGTTATCCGGAACGTCCTTGTTCTTGAGAATGTACGTTGAGAGGGCAGTACTTAAAACGGTATACGGGCTGCCCTTTGATGGCGGCCGAGATAACGAGATAACGAGGCGCCTCGTTGTATAGATAACGAGATAACGTTATATAGATAACGAGATAACGAGATAACGAGGCGCACGAGCGATGGTGACAGCGCCCGTAAAATTAAAGTTCACAGTCACTACTGGTATTGGGACGCTAAACCACACATATCAATCAATCAACAGTTACTACTCGTGTAATCCCCCTCTCTCCCTCTCTTGCGTCTTTTCATGCTCCTAAAGAAACGGAGGTGAGGGGGCGTTTGATTTCTGCTTGATCATTCGACGGCTGTTGAATAGGCGGGGGGATTTCATCCAACGCGTCCTCCGAGCTACAAAGCTGGGCTGGCACGTTTGATCTCTGCTTCAGCGCCTGTTCGTCACCCCCGCTCCAGATTCAACGCACAGTCTACCCAATGCAACGTACAGTGCAGCTCTCCAGTGCAACGTACAATCTACCCGCAGGTAATAACGTACAGTGCAGTGCTCCAGCGCAACGTATAGTCTACCCGCAGGTAATAGCGCTCGCGCGCTCTTACCTGCCGGTAGACTGTACGTCGCAATTGGGAGGATCTTATCAATTTGCCTTTATACGGGACTACACGATGACCGCAAAAAACCGTTCCAGACTGTGCATATAATTGCTATCGCAATAAGAGCTCACAGTTTTTCTGCGTCGGCAGGCAGAATCTAATTTATATTTCTACGCTGTTATAAGACACACTAACAGCATCTTCGGAGAACTTCAAGCGAATACAATCACAAATCACTGCGGCGTTCGCAATTTTCTCTGATCTATTGGTCTCAACTTCTGATGTCGACCGCACAGTGTTTGCAACGTCAACAGGAACTTAGCCTATACACATACGTGTACAATACTCATGGATTGAAACGCGACATATATCTTTAATATAGTGACTGCTATGAAGAAAAAAAAAACTCTTGTTAACCACTTCAAGTCTGACCTAAAAAGGTAATGTTAGGTTTGAGTCGATTGATGATTGATTGATTTGTGGGGTTTAACGTTCCACAATTACCATATGATTATGAGAAACGCCGTAGTGAAAGGCTCCGGAAATTTAGACTACTTGGGGTTCTTTAACGTGCACCCAAATCTGAGCACACGGGCCTACAACATTTCGGCCTCCATCGGAAATGCAGCCGCCGCAGCCGGGATTCGACCCCGCGACCTGCGGGTCAGCAGCCGAGTGCCTTAGCCACTAGACCACCACGGCGGGGCCACATGTAAATTTCTGAGCACCATGTACACGAACCTTTTACAGAAATGTCCCAGTCCACACGACGTACTTAATGATAATTTATGGGGTTTAACGTCCCAAGACCAGGATACCATCATGAGAGACGTCGTGTAGTAAAGGGCTCTGGAAACTAAGACTATTTGGTGCTGTTTAGCGTTCACCTAAAACCAAAATACACGTTCGCCTGCGTTGAAATGCGGTCATCGCGGCCCGAATTCGATCCCGTGACCTTGGGGTGAGCAGGCCGTAGCAATTACGCTTTTGTATCTCATGAATGGTCCATGGCCTGGCAAGAAAAGACTAACTTATGCTGGGAGATGAGATAGGTTCTAACCAAAAGTTTTTAAGAGACCCGACGTTTCGGAACTGACTTGGTTCCTTCTTCAGGGGTGACTACGTAGGCTACGTAGCAGCAGCGTCTTCAAAGCACTCGAGGGGTGGCTAATGGCCCCTCTCTCTGTCTCTCTCTCGTTTTGCCGTGGAGCGCAGTCCATGTGTGTACACTGGGAGAAGGGTTGCGAGAGAGCGGTTGATGTTGTGCGCTGTTCGCTGAATGTGCCACGACTCGAGTAACAACCTTTTCCTCCAGTTCGGCTCGCTTTCGAGGATGGCCGTCGCTTTGAAATTTATCTTGTGGTCCAATGTCTCCGCATGTTCGGCGACTGCGCTGCGCTCTTTGTATTAAATTTCGAAGCGACGGCCATCCTCGAAAGCGAGCCGAACTGGAGGAGAAGGTTGTTACTCGACGATAGTTATAGCGCGAAAACAAAACGACGACACAGAGACAAGAAGGACACGAAAGACACGACCTTCTTGTCTCTGTGTCGTCGTTTTGTTTTCGCGCTATAACTATCGTCATGCCATACCAACGAGCCCAAGCTGCCACACTTCTTTGTTACTCGAGTCGTGGCACATTCAGCGAACAGCCCACAACATCAACCGCTCTCTCGGAACCCTTGCCCCAGTGTACACACACGGACTGCGCTCCACGGCAAAACGAGAGAGACAGAGAGAGGGGTCATTAGCCACCCCTCGAGTGCTTTGAAGACGCTGCTGCTACGTAGCCTACGCAGTCACCCCTGGAGAAGGAACCAAGTCGGTTCCGAAACGTCGGGCCTCTTAAAAACTTGTGGTTGGAGCCTATATCATCTCCCCGTTTCATACCCAACCAGACAGACTTCTGTCAAATGTTTACATTCAAGCTCACTTATGCTTTCTTTCTTTCTTTCTTTCTTTCTTTCTTTCTTTCTTTCTTTCTTTCTTTCTTTCTTTCTTTCTTTCTTTCTTTCTTTCTCTCTTTCTTTCTTTCTTTCTTTCTTTCTTTCTTCCTTTCTTCCTTTCTTTCTTTCTTTCTTTCTTTCTTTCTTTTTTCCTTCTTTCTTTCTCTTTCTTTCTTTTTTTCTTTCTTTCTTTCTTTCTTTCTTTCTTTCTTTCGTTCTTCCTTTCTTTCCTTCTTTCTTTCTTTCTTTCTTGTGTCCACCGTGATGTAGTGACTACGATGCTCAGCTACTCACACGAAGGTCCCGGCTTCGATTCGATCCTTGCCGTGGTGGCGAAATCCTGGAGGCTTGTTTGCTGTGCAATGTCAGCGCTCGTTCAAGAACATCAGGTGGTCTAAATTTCCGGAGCTCTCCTTTACGACGTGCCTCATAGTCGTATCTTGGTTTTTGGCAATCAAATCCCACAACAAGCTAACGCAATACACCTACCTAAATGATTTTTTTCTTGCAGATAAGGACCAAGACGGTCAATAATACGGAATGGGTGGACAATACATATATGCCACGTCCTACTGCGTGAAAAATAAGAAAACAACGTCACGGACAGTTTCAAGGCAAGGCGATCACCGGGCCGAAAGATTGGCGTGCTTCGTCGCACATGCTGACGCTAGCTATAAGTGAACAGCGCGCTGTCTACGGATATTCGCTTCGCGCGGAAGTGTCACGTAGAGGCGGTGAGCATCGCCGGCGCTCTCTAAGGACCCACGTCAATCTTCCTGTCGACGTCTTTTTTTATTTCTTTTCACATTCCCCCCCCCCCCAACTTTCATTTTTGTTTCGTTTTTCTATTTCCTTTTAGTCTGAGACTGTCATTTTGCCACGTGTTTCTCTGGCAGCTTCAAGAAACGTAATGCAAAGAGGGGAAAAGGAAGGAAGAAAAACGATCACATGAAGCGGTGTACGCGAAACAAACGAGCGAGGTTGCACTTTCGACAGAGAATAATTGCGAAACATACATGGGGGAAAATAAAAAAAAGGAGGGGGGACAATAGGAAGGAAACAAGAAACGGGGATCTGCAAAAGGAGGAAGTTGTAGCTGTTTTTTTTTCTCTTTGTTCTCAAGAAATCTCCAACGGTGGCAAAACTTTGTTTCCTCTACCTATACTACTTTCAAGTGTTGTGGACAGGCCCCTCTAGGTTACACTTTTCTGGGAGTTATTTGGGAAATTGTTGCTTTGTATTTCTTAATGTCATAAAGTATTACAATAGAAAATGAAGCCAATAAAACGTATTTGTAGTATCGCTTTACTACAGTCTAGTAGTTATGTCGCGAATTAAAAGAAAATAATGTGGTTCAATAGACAACTGATTTGCCATCAGTAGTGGCTGAATCTAACACCTTGGGATAACTCGTACGATGTTCCGACACATGGTATAGCAGTGGGCGAGTTATCCGAATGTCGTGGATTTGGTCACTAGCGGCGGCAACTTGTCTTCTGGTGCACTTTAATTTAGTTCCATACAACGCATTTCTTATAATTTTCTAACCGTATACTAGCTTGGCAAGTACCGACGTACACAGTAGGAAAGAAAGGTGCAAAAGTCCTGCTACAAGGAAAACGTACAGTTAAAAGGCATTATAACATAATACTGGTGAGCGAGTTCACTGCAGCTGGCGTTGTTGGTGTCCTTCTTTCATCTTCCGCCGCGATCATGTTACATAGCTTTCAATAAGTTGCAGGAGCTTTTCTATTACTATTAATTTTTCTATCAGTTACATAGCTCCATGTTGCATCGATTACAACACGTTACAGCGCTATAACTAAAACGAACTATAGGAACAACTGTCTGCGCTTAGACAAAAGGCAACTACAATAAAGATATCGCGCTTCGCTGTTAGCTATCCTGGAAACAGTGGACGACAACAGCTCAACACGTCCTGCTCAGATATTGAATGGCGGGATAATGACTATCCTGCAACGGAAAAGGAGCTCTCAAAAGAGAATTTCAGCAAAGCTTCCACGTTTCGCGCTAGGCATCCAATTTACTAAATATTAGGGGGCTGTTCCGGTGCAACACGTACTTATAGAATAGAGAAAAATTCAATAACAATTACGGTGAGGACAGAATGCCGTCAGAAGGTACGCTAAAGAAGCGATAAACAAGCAGTTATAAAGGTGGAAACTGGAGGAAAAGATTTTACGGCGAAAGCAACCTATAGCTCATATTTCAGAAAGGTTCACAAGCAAAGTAGACGTCATGTTTATCTGAGCACACGCGTCAGTAGTCCCTCTTTGTTCATTACTCTTTTCTCGTGCTCTGATGTTCACCGTCCAGGTGTCCGCTGCTCGAACTTGACAGTTTTACAACGGTCATCACAACTTCTTCATTTCCGTCCGCCGGGGTGATGTAGCTGTTACGGCGTTCGGCTGCTTACCGAAAGGTCGTGGGTTCCATTCCACTCACGGCTGTTGCAATTGGATAGAGGAGCCGTGTACTGTGTGGTGTCAGTCAGCGTCCATGGGAGAACACCCTATGGTCGAAATTTATTGAGTCCTCCACTATGGCGTCCCTCATCATCGACTCGTGGTATTCTGACGTAAAGCCCCAAGTCTTGCTACTCTTTTCTTTCCTTCCCGCACTTTAGAAAGAGTTTTTCTCAATAAGCCACTTACTTCTTTGCCTCCTCTTTGCTTTGTGTCTGTGTTTACCCCCGCGCTCCCAGTTCGCTGAACCATCATGAATTACCAACTAGCCCACCTTTTCATCCGACTTCTTTGAAAACAGTGCAGAGTAAGCGACCGATGAGCGATAGGACGACATAAACTACGAGGGAAAAAAAGGAAGGAAGTGCCATAGAAAATGGGGAACGACCGTAGCTGTTCGGGAAGAAAGGACGTGCGAGCGAGTGTCACCGCGAACGTTGTAACAAGCTTTGAAGGGGCACATTGGGAACAAGACGTTGTAGGTGGGCGTCGTTTCCCGAAGTGGCCCGTCGCACTCAGGCGAAATGAGCGCTCCCGCTATCATCGCTTTTTTTTTCTTCTTATCCTTATTTTCCCGACGTGTTGTAATTCTCTCTCTCTCTCTCTCTCTCTTTTGCTTGATTGTTTTTCTGCTGTTCGTCTTCTCGCCTCGCCCATCGTATTGACGGATCCCCACGCCGCCTGCTCAGAGCTAAATAACCCTCTTCCTCTCTCCCTCATTTATCTCTCGCTTTTTAACTTCTCCATCTTCCAGTTTCACTCCTACTGTCGTGAGACAGTCGTTGTTTGACATCGTCTTACAATACAAGTCTTCTTCACACACACACAAAGCGTTGCTCCACACTGTATTATTTCTTTCTTTTACTTCTTTGCGACTGAGACACGTGGCAATAATAATAATAATAATAATAACAACAACAACAACAACAATAATAATAATAATAATAATAATAATAATAATAATAATAATAATAATAATATTAATAATAATAATAATAATAATAATAATAATAATAATAATAATAATAATAATAATAATAATAATAATAATAATTATTATTATTATTATTATTATTATTAGCAGTAGTATCAGCGGTAGTTGTAATATTAAAAATAGTCACAGCAGTAGCTGTACTGCTTGCAAGCTGCTCCTGAGAATGCCTGGTATGGGCGTTACATATCGTTTAATTGTAACGAAAATTCGAGAAATTTTCCAGCATCCTCTTGTCTTGCGAGTAGCTTTCCTAGTCTAGAACCATAAAAACTAACGCGTCGCTGAAAAGCAGTGAACAGGCGATACGTTCCAGGGCACACGGAAAACGTGCCGAGGAAATGAGAGTATCTATCATACGTTGATGGGACGGTTCCTGTTTTTTTTTCCTTTTGTTGTTTTAATTTTGTTCTTTCTATGTCGTTGCTATTAGCCTCCTCCCGCTTTTTAGTTCATTTTTAGAGATTGCAGTAAGCTTCGAGCTACATCGCCATGGAAAGCGACGAGCGCACTATGAAAGCTCGGTTCGCTTCGACGCGTTAAAAATATCCCGAAAAAAGTGTGAACTACGCTTCCGACGCGCACGCACCTAACGCGCCGGTTGACTGAGCCTACTTTCCTGCACACACACACACACACAGGCGGGCAACAGGTCTGCTTATGCTCAAACTGGAAGCAACAAGCGAGCAGTGATTCCCGAGCGATTCCAACGCACACCATAGTTCCGTGCAGTGTAGAGTGTGCGGCGTCGTAGTTCATGAAAATTAAGTGCACGCATATCCATGAATCAGTTTCACAAGGTGAGTGGGGTGAACTAGTGCACTGAGTAGAGTTACTCTGATGAGAGATAGGATTGTGAGTGGTTAAGTTACGTACATCGAGACTGCCAAGCAGGCCAATGGGAGCGTGTTCGTCTCGGTAATCGAGAGACGCATGAATGACTGAAGTCCGTTGCTATGACGACGCACGGGCGAGGGGGCTCAGCATCAAAGCCAAACGCATTCGCAGTAAGAGTTTTCTTTGTCGCCGGAATAGTGCTGTCGCTTTTCAAAAGAAAAAAAAAAGTATCGCTATTTTATCAGTGCGTAGGGGAATGCTAAACGAAGCTATAGAAGATCACTACTGCAAACACTGGAGAAGATTCTTATCAATGCGAAGCAAACATGAAGCAAAAAAAAAAAACATCGACGTTGGCATCCTATTTACCGAATTCCATGCGACCAAGTGCTGACGTCATATCTAGCCAAGGCCGCAGAGCTGCGGCCAGAGCCAATATTCCCGTTAAGTTTTTCAAGGAAGCTCTACGGTTACAGCCATCCATCCCAGTTTCCCTTGTAAGGCTTCTTATCAGTGAGATCTTTCAGAGGCTGCATGATAGCGTTGTCACGCTCGTTAGAATCGGACGTATACTGCTCGTTGATTGGCTCTAGCGGAACATCAAATACTTCGGAAACGTGCGCAGATTTATCGGCGCATGCTGATTTTTAAAATTTTGAGGTAGGCTTCACCGCAGCATGATCCACTGTTGGGAGAAGTTCACTTTAGTAAGAGGTTTCGTTCTGATAGTCTCGGATTGCTAATCCGAGAAAGCGGTCATGCTGATAACATAGATACATACATACATACATACATACATACATACATACATACATACATACATACATACATACATACATACATACATACATACATACATACATACATACATACATACATACATACATACATACATACATACATACCATCAAGACTTTCAACCCTTTCTTCGAAAATTCTCTTAGCAGCATTTAGGTGTATTTACGCTGTAGGAATGACGCAGTGATTGAACGATGCCTTCTATGTTACTTACGGCACGAGCCTCGTCTTCAACCGTGAGCAGTACTGCACCGAATTAACGCAACGAAAAGGCAGTTGCATTTCGCTTCGTCGGTTTGCGCATCGCACACACACACACACAAATGCGCTCAGCTCCTCTGGCAGGAAGAGCATGGTAACGCAGAACACGTTCGCACGAGGCTGACAAAGCGGTGGCAATGTCTACGTGATGACTGCGACTAGGGCCGAATACAATGACGAGGTGAGGAGGAAAATGGGTGCGTTCGAGATGAACTGGAGGTGTCTTTGGGGCGTAGAGTTAAAACTCAATGCTCTGCATAAGATGAAAGACGGAATTTTATATTCAAAGGTGTCTGGTGCACGTTTTCTCGTCTAAAAAAAAAAAAAAACTGGGAGGAGCGAATCTTCAGAAGGCGTCGCAGGCAAGTTTAGCAGAGAGAGAAACGAGCTGGGAGAAAGGAAATGGGGCGCGCGAATTCTTTCGGAAGTTTCGCACCTCTGTAACGTTTTAGCGCCTACATCAGTCACGTCCGCTTTCTTTCGCTTCTTTTGTTGTTTCAGTAAATTCGTCTCACGTCTCTCCTGCAAACAGCGTTATTTAGTATACGACTGGCTTGAGAGGCGTCTTTGCTGGCGAGTATTGTGTTACGAGCGTTAGCTGCTGCAAGACTTCGTGAGTACACCAAAGACCGGAATAAACAAAAAAAAGACTGGAATTTTAAAGGCTTGCTTCATTTTGCTACACATAGCATTGATTAGAGCTAACAGACAGGAAGGAAGAAAGGAGAACAGGGGGAAAAGAACGGCAGGGAGGTTAACCAGCCTGTAGGCAGCCGGTTTACTACCCTCCGCATGGAAGGGGGTTGGTGGAAATGAAAGATAGAGAGCAGAGAGAGAAGACAGATAAACACAGCACAGACAAAAAATTCAAGGAAAGTATAGGGGGCAGTTATGATGAAAACAGAAAGAAAGTAAGGTGGATCAGAATATAAGTTAGCACTGGCAGGAACCAAGCTTGCGACCTTGGAATAACGCGTGCGATGAGTGACAGATGGACGAGTGACTGCGATGAGGACTAGATAGTCATGATACCTATGAACGAATCAATCAGTGAAACAACAACAACAACAACGACGACGACGATGACAATAACGACAACAATAATAGTCATAACAACAACGACAATAACGATAACAATAATAGTGATAACAATAACAATAACAACAATAACAATAATAGTGATAACAATAACAACAATAACAATAACAATAATAACAAAAAATAACAGTACCAATAATAACAATAACAATAATACTGATAACAATAATAATAAATCCTTCGTGCTCAAAAGTGCCAGTTCTGACATCTCTTACTCGTGAGCTAACAAACACATATCAAAATTGGTCACGTAGAGTTGTGCACTTCACCCCGAAAGCACATTAATTTTCATCTACGAATAAACGGTAAACAAATAGATTGTCTTTATTCTGAAAAAAAAAGATTCCCATAAATTGACATCATCTGTCTAGCTTATCTCAATTTGAAAGATATAAGACAATTCTGACATAATATTCCTGCTTACTCTGCAGTGCAAGCACTCGTGTTCTCGCATGTGAGCAAATGCGCGTCATTTTTTTTTTCTCGTTTTGCGAACGTGGTACAGGTTTAAGCTTTTTTTTTTAGCTATGAATATCTCCGTTCTCTATTGTTTTTAGTATGCTGTTTCATGTAGGCTGTCTTTGTTTTCGCGCATTTCTGTTTTCCATCCTCAATTCGCTATATACCTTACTTGTTTTGCCTGTATCCACCTGCACTGCTACTGTTACTGTACAGTTACTGCCTGTGCCTATAGCTTTTTCCTTCTTTTTGTTGTTTGCTGCCTGCTCTGTATCTGCATCTGCTCCTTGTCTCCTGCGTAAGGTGTCAGCTGTCGTTAGCAGTCACGCGCAGATGTACAACGGATTTTGCTACTGCATCTCCTCTATTTGTTTTTTCGCGTGATCTGCACAACGTTTCATTTCACGCGTGACCACCTTGTTTCCGGTGCCCCCCTCGTCTTCTTTGTTCTTGTACTCTTTTTTTTAGGGGCGAAGCTCCTTAGGGCATGGGCTGTGCGTCCCCTGTAGCCTGTATGTAGCTACCTCTAGTTTAGTTCTTGAAGTGTTCACTAGATGGCGGTACCGTCCCCTGTATGTAGCCACCTCTAGTTTAGTTCTTGCAGTGTTCACTAGATGGGGGTACCGTCTCCTGTATGTAGCCACCTCTCGTTTAGTTCTTGTAGTGTTTACTAGATGGTGGTACTTGTAGCTGATGATGAAAAGATGCAAGATGTTATGAACTAGAAAGCGGTACTTGTAGTTGATGAAAGACGCGAGATCTTAATAAAATAGGAATGATGTCACATATGGCGCGTGTCATTGGTTGAAGGCAATCGTTCGATTTAGTGCGGCGACGTACGCTAGGGGGAGTGGTGTAATAAAATCGAGTGGGAAAAATGTACAGAGGATTCATGGTTTACCAGGTTTACCTCCGGAGCTTCGCCCACTCATCATCATTCACTTCGTGGATATGGCGGAATTTTTTTCTTCCTCGTTCTTCACGTTTGCGTTAGCATTGCCCCTCTTTTGCTCTGCAAGCTCTGTGTAACACTCCTGTACACGCGTGCCAGCCTTTTTTTCGCATTCGTGTTACCACTCTCCGCATCAAGATGTCGCCCTTCACGCTAACTTGCCCCTGCGACTGCGACACCAACCGGAGTGGCAGTGTCCGGCAACACTGCGATTGGATTTCGCCCAGCCCACCTTTAGTTTTGCGCCTCGCTGATCCGTCCCACTGATTGTTCGCACTTTGCCTCCCCTGCCCCATACTTCTCAAACAGGGACGTCCCAGGGCCATCTGTAGCGGGCTTACAAAGATACACACATAAAATGTTTTTCTTCTCTATGTTTTGTTCAAGTTGACCACGAAAGTAGATTGCTGTTAGTTGCGCAGGCAGATTCGGCTGTCACGGCTTGTCGAGACATTCGATGGGGTTATAGGCTTAACAGAATCGCTATAATGGCGGGCTTACGAAACAACGCATTCCTGGATAAGGTCTGGCAAACGCGGTGGTGCTCGTTCTAAGTTGCAGACGGCTCAGACGGCTTGCGTGCTTTCGAGGAGCAGGCATGGATTTCCTCTATCCGTGTTTTAAGCAACCATAACTGTGCATTGTGAGCCGAATGTTTTTTATATGAGTTTTATTTATTTATTTATTTATTTATTTATTTATTTATTTATTTATTTATTTATTTATTGTGTAGGCGTCCATATTTTCGTGTGAAGGCAACAATATGGGATATAAGTGAAGCCAAAGTGACGCGTCAATCATGTTTACTCTAGACACGTATTGCGCTTGCGTGCACCGCTAAAACGTTTCAAGGATCGCCTGCGATGAGGGATAATTGTGGTGGACCGTGGTTTTTCAAGCGGAATAATGCCAAGGCAAACACACAAACCCAAAAACAAATGGAAAAAGGATCAGGCTTTGATGGTCAATCTTCTTTTTTTATTTTCGCAAAATAATAAGGCATTTTGAGTTCAATATCAGCATTATCTTTGCTGTTATTGCTTGAAAGCAAAAAATAAAAAAAACCTACGGGGGCAGAAAAGGGGGCAGATGTGAAAATCTTTCTCCTGCGGCACAAAAGAAGCTTAACGTATACAAAACACCCATTTGTGGACATTTCGCTGATTGGGCAGAGGAAAGAAGGAAAAAAAGTTATAAAAGCAAAAAAAAAAAACGCGTGTGTTGTAACACATTCAGTGTAGAATATGATCGCGTTTCTGCATACCCACCACCACGGCCTGGATCCGCCACTTCAAATGCCATCCGGGCTATCCCAATCTGAAGCAACAGTCCTGTGCCACCCGCCTGTAATTCAAGACCAGCTTTGCGTACCGAATCGGAATGACAGTGCTGCCTGTGATCAATGTGGCTGCGATAAGACAATTGTGCACGTCTTGTTTCATTGCCAGAACTAGAGCTCCCAGATACAACATCTCTACGGCGTTAGTGCGCCTCAATGACCAGCCGGTTTCCGAGCAATCAATTTCGGAGGGCCAGAAGGTTGGAGCTTCAACCAGAAAGCGACGAAGGCGCTGCCTGACGTTGCTGCGGTCAACCAGACTCGCTGAGAGACTTTGACACTCCCGTGCTTGAGTGTGCGCACGTTTTTCATTTCTTTATTTATATTTTTAACCCCTTCTCTTTTAAGTGGGGAGCACCTAATTATCGAGTCGGTCTGTTGATTGATTGATTGATTTGTGGGGTTTACGTCCCAAAACCACGATATGATTATGAGAGACGCCGTAGTGGAGGGCTCCGGAAATTTTGACCACCTGGGGTTCTTTAACGTGCACCCAAATCTGAGCACACGGGCCTACAACATTTCCGCCTCCATCGGAAATGCAGCCGCCGCAGCCGGGATTCGAACCCGCGACCTGCGGTTCTGCAGCCGAGTACCGTAGCCACTACACCACCCCGGCGGGGCTCGAGTCGGTCTGTAGTACGCTTAAAGGGATACTGAACGAACATGGGAAAAGCTGACGAAACTTCGAAATTCGACTCGGAAGACGCCACTGATCCGATAAACCAAGTCCATTCCTCGTATTTTTTAACAGTTGGTTGTAATTTTATTGATATTCAGCGCGCGGCGGCTGCTCGCGAGTGCGAGCCGTGACGTCACAATCACCGAGGAGCACGCAGGATGCACGTGTTCTTGTTCTCTTCTTCCTTTTAGCCACTCCTACTTTCATCCCTCTCTTTCCCTTCCACACTTCCACAAAAGCGATGGTGCTTTGCCCCAGCCGGAACCATTGTTCGCTGCTGTTACTGTACATACCGGCTTCGGAGACTGAACTGGGAGTTGAGCGAGTCGAAAGACGCGTACGACGGCTGGCGTAGCTGACTTGCCCGTTTCGGGTGTGTGTGACGTCACCAAACGTCACCTTCTCTAGTTCACGACACGTCCGCTAGACGACGTGCCAGTTTGTGCAAAACGCATCAAGGTCGCAATTTTCCAGCAGTTTATGTCTGTAATGGAGGTTGTCTCTATTGACTTAAGGGACGAATTTTGCAAATTGGCGGCAAAGTTTTGGCGGCAAATTGTTTGTACAGACGCGTCTTCTTCCTCTTGTTTTTCGAGCACCCCGCCATGGTGGTCTAGTGGCTAAGGTACTCGGCTGCTGACCCGCAGGTCGCGAGATCAAATCGCGGCTGTGGCGGCTGCATTTTCGATGGAGGCGGAAACGCTGTGGGCCCGTGTGTTCAGATTCGGGTGCACGTTAAAGAACCCCAGGTGGTCGAAATTTCCGGAGCCCTCCACTACGTCGTCTCTAATAACCATATGGTGGTTTGGGGACGTTAAACCCTACATATCAATCAATCAATCAATTAATCAATCAATCAATCAATTAATCAATCAATTAATCAATCAATCGAACAATCAATCATTGTTTTTCGAGACCCTTGATGATGATCACTTGTCATCATCAGCAAAAAGAAATTAATAACTAATGCGCTTTGCGTAAAGTAGGTGAAACTACGTTAACAATAGATTTAAAGAAGGGGCAAGAAAAATAGAGAGGGAAAAAATAGATAAGACCGAGAAACAGCAAAAGTAAAAAAGAAAAACAGAAATAACAAGAAAAGACAGAAAAAATATAGAGAAGTAAATAGACATGGATATAGAAAAAGGCAGAAAAAACGATAAACGAGATAAAGAAGGAAGGAGAGCAAGAAAGAAACTGAGGAATGCCAAAGAAGGCTGCCAAGCTCCGCACTCCGTTCAGGCTTAGCATCACTAGTGCGAAACATTTTTTCCCTTGCATTTAAGTGCTCCCTTATCACAGTGAAGGGTAAGAAACCGATTTTTTTTTCTAAATGCTGAACCTTTTTGACTTTCACTCAGAATTTCTCTCTGTCTCTCTCATCATTACGAGCTTCGGAGAACTTGCTCAGTTTCTCTAGTACACTCCTACGTTTAGGCCACAAAACAGTGTCGGCGCGAATCGGAGCCAATAAATAACGCCCTCTTCCCGTAATACTGCCCTGGCTTCTATAGTCCTGAAACGGAGCGAACATTTCTGCGTAGAGAAATAAACGAAACAACGCAGGAAAAGCTTGTTCACTGTAACCGAGGCGCATTTCGCGCGACTAAACGACTCGCCCATTACAACGACCGTTCGCCCGAAAGGGCGCGCGACGCTCGCCGCTGCAAGCAGGCGCCGTATAGCGTATTAAAACGAAAAAAAAAAGATTTATGCGCCGTGTGCGATACTGCCGCCGCAATATGCGCTTTACGGAGACACTCGCGTGGAGCTCAGAAAGCTGCGTTTCAGGCAAACTGTAAGAACTACGTTGATACTTTTTTCAGGCAGCATCGTTGCGGAACAAGTTAGTGATTGCTCGCTTTAGAATGGGAGTCAAAGCGACTCGCGACGATGAGACCTTTTAGATGCGGAAGCATCTTATACTCGCGCCTTGTAGTGCGCCGTCCGCGCCGTCCGCACCGCTTCTCGAACATTCGACAGCTGACGCGCGCGCATGCGCCGTCGCGCTGTCGCCCACCATCTGTGCCGCGCGCGCTTCTCCTTCGAGAACATTCGACAGCTGACAGCGCATGCGCCGTCGCGCCGTCGCCATCTGTGCCGCGCGCGCGCTTCTCCTTCGAGAACATTCAACAGCTGACAGTGCATGCGCCGTCGCGCTGTATATATACTCAAGGTCGGCGCTCGCTCGCTCAGTTGCCGCTCGTCGGTTGGTTTGTACGGCGCGTCGACGTCCAAGGTCGCGGTGAAATGAATTCCAACGAATCCACAAACACAATGATCGACGTCCCTTCGACCAGCGCCGTCCTTTCGCATACGTGTGTACGTGTTCACTCATTTAACACCCCCTCCTACAACCACGTTAACCAATTTAGCCATCGACCCAAGTAAGTCGCAATTTAACACCCCATTTCACAACCACGTTAACCAATTTAGCCATCGACCCAAGTAAGTCGCACTTTAACACCCCGTTAACCAATTATATGCTCCGCATCCTCCTCAGTGTTCCCCCGAGGGAAGCTGCGGGCAATTTTTTTTATGGGGGGAGGTGGACGTTTAAGTTAACTTGCGTTTGTTATCCTACTACGTTGTTATAACAGTGAACAGCCAGCATTATCAGACCTTAGCTGACAGTTGACCCGAATGTCACCGGATCGCAACCCAACCGCGGTGGCATCGACTGAGACACAATGCTGTCTTTCTTTTGTTATTTCGCATGTACGTTTTTTTTTTTCTTTTGTATAAAAACATTTTGTTCGTACACGCGTGTTACATATGTGACACGTGTATATTGTGCGTTTATTTTGTTTACTAAAAGATTTGTGAAGAAAAAAGTATCTCTATTTCGGCAGTTGCTTGTACAGTGATTTACGTGATGATTTCGTGAAATACCTAGTGCTCTTAAACGAGTCTTTGTGCTCTCCCAAGCCGTCTGCAACACCTAAGGACTCTTGGAAAAAAAATTGACTTGCCTTACCTAGATCTTGCACTTTGATTTAGCTGCACGTTAAAAAACTACCGGTGGCCAAGGCTTTCGGAGCCCTCCACTACGGTGCTCTTCACAACCAAATCGTTGTTGTGGGGTGAAAGAACTCTGCAATAACTACGGACGCCCAATAGTTAGCCAGGACTAGCAAATACTAGACAAGAGTTGGTCAATTCTAGCATGTATATACTATATTATCTGACCTTCGTGTTGTTGAGCGAACACGGAATGCTTTACACAGAAAAAAGGATGGCAGTTCAGCTAGTTTACATTCAGCACAATAGGGTGTAATTACTGGCATAACGAGAACGAAAATGGGAAGAAGGGCGGTGCTAGACTTCGACTCAGCTTTTCTACATTCAACATGCAACCGTATGCACATAAAAATAATTTATCGCATGTGCAATGGAGTTCCATTCTTACTCATCGCAATATGCGACTGCAGTAAATCAATACAGAGAGTTGGATGAGTTGGAAACAGTGCACAATTGGCAAATCAGCGTGACCGCGAGAAAGACATTTCAGTCCGTTTGTGTTGGGCCAGTTGGCGTACCGTTACTTGAGAGACGAGGTGCAAGCTTATTAAAATGAGAAGCACTCTTTTTTGTCTCGTTTTTTGTTCTGGTTTTTCAAGCTTCCATCACGTCCCTCAAGTAACGAGAGAGACACAAGACGAGGACACAGCACGAGCACTTTCGAACAATATTTGGGCGCGTTGTAGGTCCTGATGGTATAACCCTCCCACCCCCCTTTTTTTTAAGTAACGTAGACATATAATTTAATCATATGGTGGTTTTGGGACGTTAAACCCCACATATCAATCAATCAATCATTTTGTTCACGCAAAAACATAAATGGGCCCGTAAAACCAGTGGAAGCACTCTTAATCAAAATGACTGGTGGTGATTGCATATGTGAACGCTCTATTTGCTTGTTTCTTTGCTTGCTACATTGCGAGGTACACATGCTTAGAAATTTTCTTTGCGTAACACGAAATTCCTGACGAAACGTGGTGTTCGTTTTTTTTTTGCGCTCATTCCTGTTTCAGTAAGCATAAGTTGCTAGACAGCGCGCCTGTGTCTTTCTTGTCTTGTCTCTCCGTCATGTACGCGCTGATTTTTCAACTAATATCTATAACAATACTACATTACCATCCGGGATGAGTAATTCTTTAAAGTGATTTCACTGTTGGCAAGTCAGATGCGTCCTATGTTGTCAAGAACATTATAGACGCCGCCCCATCGTTTTGCGGAAGTGACATCAAGTTTTGGGTACATAAGCTCATCACGTAATCTACATAACGCATTCATACGCCATTACTGACATGTTGCCAGAACTTCGTCGGTCGTCTTTACGTTGAAGCCGCTTCGCACACTCTAAACGCCGGGCAGTAACACACATGCTATATCGACGCATCCTCTGCATTTGTACGTTTCAGGCTCGGAAACATTCAAAAGAAACGTTCCAGTTATGTTTCGCTACGAACGAATAGCGAGGAAGCACGTTCACTCTTGTGTATACGCCGGGAGGGATGAAAGCAGCTTTACTACGTCGGAATGACGTGCGTTTTTTTTCTTTTTTTTTGCTTATAAAGTAATGATAATTAAGCAACACTATCTTTCTTCGCCGGGCATGCAGAGAGTCGTCCTTTTCTCGCATGCTGAGAGAAATCCTTATCAGTCGTTTTTCATCCCGCGAACTGGCGCGGAACGGCGGTTCCGGGCGGCGGCCTCAAGCCCCTCCACCCCAGACACCACCTATGGGTACACGTGTACACATAGGCGGTGGCGGCTACGGGACGGCAGTTAATAATTAACCTTCTTTTCACCTCCACGCCTTTCATAGCCTCCGTGTGGTATGCTAGTCGGGTGCCTGCCTTTTGTCGTTTCATTCTTTTCTCTCTCTCTCTCGCTACGTTCTCACGTTGCCTTGAATACCTTCTCAGCTGCCATCTTACTTCCCTTGGTATTCCCCATTACCCTCACTTTCGCTCTTTCTCGTGTTGGACAAACCTTTTCAGAGCTTGCCTCATCTCGCGTCTCCATCCGCGCAGTTCATCCGTCGCCACGCGTCCCTGTTTTCCCGACCTTCACCTCCTTACCTGATTCGCGTCTTTCATCACCTCTCCGCAGCTCCCCATCTTTCCTTCGCGTTTAGCTGTTCGTTTTTTTAAGTTGTATTTTTTTGAAGCTGCTTAATGATGCATTTTCGTCCTACTTCAAGTTTCTTCATATCAACTCCCTGTTATCTCCAGCGGGCATTCTACTCTTTTTAAAACCTGCCGAATTCCTTTTCTTTGGTCTTTTTTTCGGTAAATTCCTTTTTTTCATTTTTGCACTCCCCATAACGTTATTCGCTCCTATTTTCTACTGATTTGTATCTTCTTAATTTTCCCATTACTTCCTTAACTTCTAACGCTCCCCTTTTCTCGAATTACACGTGTGTCACTGTACTTAGTTCTCCCAATTTTTTGTGTTACTTCCTTCTAAACTCTATCTTTCTCGCACCGTCAACCATTTCTATCTCTTTCTCTTAGGCACCCTTCCGACTGCCCAATTCTACCCCCTTACTACATACGCGTCTTCTCACTGTGGAGTATTCCCTTTCACTTCCCATTTTCCCGTTTTCCATTAAGTCTTCACCTCACACCGCTCTCTCGCCCCACATTTCCCCCTTTTCCCCCTTGCTTATCCCCACACCAGCCTGCAGCCGCTGAGCCAAGTGCCGTACCGGACGCGCAGAGAGAACCGCGCCCCGTTTCGAGAAATATAGAGGCACTAACGACTCTCGGGTGTACACATACACCACGAAACGGGCTTTATTATACGCTCGTCGGGAAGCTCGGCTTGGCCCGACGTGAGTCCCGTACTCTCTCGGTCACCACCCTACTAACCTTGTTCTCGCGTCCACGCCTATGTCGCCGCCGCCCACTGGTCAGGCAGTGCAGTACCCGTAAACCATACATATGTATACTTGTAGCCAGTACGGCGCTCGTCGCAACGCGTTTGTCTCCACGTGCTGGCTTTTTTTTTTCCCACACGACGCGCGTTGTGTACGAGGAACCGGTGAAATAATAACGAGCCAGCGGAAGGGCCAAATGAATGAGTGACGAGAATGGGAGCTTTCCCTAACCAGCCTTGTTCGTATAGGGAACAGGACGAAGAGGGGGGGGGGCGGTATGTGCAAGGGGCGTCGCTTGTTCCCTAAAACTATTAACATCCCATTTAGAAGCAAACAGGGCTCGCAGAGGAAATAAAAGCCGCAGTGAGATGTGGTGGTGGGCATTCCAGAAACTGCCTACTTCGTGGGAATGAACGAGGAATTGAAAAGAAAAGGCAGTGGTTGTTTTCTACTATACCTTGCGCCATTATTGAATAACCGAGCTAGTTTGCACAGAGAAATCAAGGCTGAGGCGTGCGATTGTAGACAATGGGGAGCTTGTCTAGTCTGTATAGCGATAGCGGATTTTTGCATGCGTGTGATATGGAAATGCGCATGTTTTATGGGACAGCTACTCAAGATCCAAGGAATTCCCGGCACCGCACTTGTGCTCAAACATCTCCGTACACCATACTGATTAAAGATTCGGGAAGTGGTAAAGGGGAGGCTGTTCCCTATAACATTTGAAAATGATTCCGGGCCTCACGAAGAGAGCTTGTGTATTGTGAAGAAGGGTGGAAGATGTAGTTGTGGATATTGTCTAACAAGCTTCTAGTGTAAAGATAAATCTGACACCAAGAGATTGGTTGTTGCCTATAATCTCTCTCTCTCTCTCTCTCTCTCTCTCTCTCTCTCTATATATATATATATATATATATATATATATATATATATATATATATATATATATATATATATATATATATATACAGTAAATGTGCCAGAATGAAATCAGAAGGCGAGTGCAAGGGGTAAATTGGCGCACGATTTACCCGTAAATTTAATTGCCGAAGTGAAGGCAAAGGAGATTTTTTTCTATAGGTCGCTGGTTTGCAAAATTCAATGCACGGGGCGACACGGTATCGCAAAACATCCAAAACGAGCAAACAATTATTCACTATTCCCACTGTAAGTGATAGTCGCAACCTTATTGTACAAGTATAGTGGTTATTCGGGCTACCGAAGCAATCATATATGTTTTTACGGCTACAGAAGTGTATGTCCTCAGCAAAGTAGGGCCTGTGTGATTACGAATAACCGGCCTTCTTAAATATTAAATGTTGTGTTCGCCAAAGCATTGTTTGCGAGAGGTCAGGTTTTAATATTGCAGCTCGCTATTACGTCTGTGATAGGCCTAGCATCAGTATACTGATGGTGGGTGGCTGAGGGTTGCGTACGCCGCCTCTGTTTTGGGTTAGCGCCGTCGCTAATTTAAACGGGAGCAATTGTAATATAGGGAAATACGTTTTTATGGTCACATTATAGTAAAATGGTTTCGAGGAACAACGCAGTGCGAGTTCCAGTTCATTGCGCTGAGCGCCGTTGTACGATGACATATGTATTACATATACATATGTCATATATAACATATATATTAAAACATATATATTACCATATATATTAAAAGCCCATTGAATTTGTTTCAAATCATACCTAGAGGGATATTTGGCACCACTGCCAATTTCCTAAGGGGCATCGTGCCACTATGACGGTATGTGTGTCCGCGAGGCTTGTAGGTTAAGTACACTGTCCTCTGTCAGTGCGATGGACCTAAGATACGAAGTTTCAGAAATATTCATCAAGGCAATGTTGCGAGTGTGGAATACACTTTCAAAATTTGAACATCACAAAACTTAAAAATAAACTTCAACCCTGATTTTCTCCGCTGATAATGAACTTGTGGCGGTCTCGGTGCGCAGCGTGTCAGTCTAATGTGTTGGCTGGCATCGATCCAGGCTTCGGATAAAAAAGCGGATACGACTGCGCAAGTGAAGCTTCTCTCCAGCAGAACTTTTGTAAACGGATCTCATTTCACGAGTATATTATAACATTCTATTCTAGGATAAAAGCCCACTCACCTATATGGCGTAACCTAAATGCGAAAGAGAGAAGCAGATGACAAACAGCCGCAGAGTGAACGCTCGCATTGTCCTCTGCCTTCCAAATTTAGCTGTCTTGACGCTTAGAAAAATTGCACGTCAATGGAGAAGTTTTAAAGCTAAATAATACTCGTTCCTTCACACTCATAAAAAATAAATACCTCAATAAGTGCTCCTTCTGTGCGTAATCAACCATTTTGACGCAAGGAGTGCGTTGAAGTCAGACTCGTTTTTGAGGTGTCCAGGTGAACGATGTCAATCCGAACCAAGTCTTAATCTGACATATCCCAGCATTCCCATGCGCACAACAGTTCGCTGCGCCAGTGTCCCCCTCTAAGCAATTGTACTGTGGCGAGGTGCTCTCATTCACGTACTTCCGGTCGAGTGCTTACTTCCGGTTTTGCAAATATGCATAACTTCTTACTGCCGAAAGTCGCAAATTCGCGACATACCGGAAAACTCTGAGCTATAGTATACGTCACGAAATGCATGCCGCCTTCAATGAGGGCTGCGTCAGGCACTCACGGTGAACGTAGCTGTTAGTATGAAAAATCTAGCGCTGTTTCGTGTGAGGTATTCTATTCCATAACCAGGTGTTGTGCAGCTGATGACGGAGAGCGAGAAGCACGTGCAATAGCTCTCAACAGCGTCACTCATACGCTCTTTATCGCCTGAATGACGCAAGTTCAACGCTTTATGATCATCGTCATCATCATCAACGTTGACGTCACACGTCGTCGTCGTCGTTGTCAGCTTAACCGCACCCACTGTTAGGCTATGGCCTCTCCCATGTCTATATACATTTTTTTTTATTCTGTGACTACATACGCAATACGTACACGGCGTGTTACATAGTGTTGAAGTACGTGTTTTCCTGAGAGATCCTCGTTTCAGTGGCATGTCGAGAATTTACGGCACACCTGAAAGTATGCATTTATGAAGTTTCACTCTAGATACGTTAACTGAAGAGTCAATTTAAGTCGCAACTTGAGGCTGGAAAAGAAAAATAATCTGTTTTATTTCTTCGGCGGTATCAAAATTCATTCATTAAACGAATAAAACGAGTTTTACGTAGAAAAAACTGCTTCAGAGTCGATGGTTCTGCCTCAAGCTAAGAGCTATATTAGCAACGTATAATATCAGGGCATCAGTTTAAATATGAATGACCAATGCAATGGACTGTCAGGATAACTAACAAAGCTTAATTGAATGAGTTTATTGAAAAAGCAGACAATATTCTTGTGAGCAGTCGGGATTAATGCGGCACCTGGTAGAGCAGATTTCAACCACGCTTTTGTTTTTACGCGGCCTCTGAGACGAAATACGAGAATCCAAGGAGTGCGCGAGGGCACACGAACGTTGGGGATTCGCTCCTATTACACACCTGAACCAGTTATTAGAATCGTCTCCATTTTTTTTTCTTTTTTGGGTGCCACATGTTTCGTTTTCCCACTCCAAACACAAATAAAATTAAAGGACACTGTCAATTCCGAAGTGCGTTCCGCGACAACTTGTGGCCATTCGACTGACTGTGTCATGTCTGTTTTATTTATTTTTAAGACTCTCTGAGCAATCACGTAATTGCTGAGAGAATGTAAGGGGGAGAGGCCACGGCTGTCAACGTTCGGGGCATGGACGAAGGACGCGAGTATAAGTCACTAAAGGCTTTCACCTCAATATTCAGTTGTGTACTCAATACAACTGAGTTGGCGAGTTACAACTGAGTTGGTGAGTTGGTGATACCTAACATTGTGATTCTTCCACTAAATAAAGAGGAACAGATGAAATAAGACAGGAGCGTCATTTCTCACGGGTTAGTATCTTTTAGTGATAAAGTCAGGATGTTAAGTTGTGTTCAATTGTTTTTATCGCCATATTAAAATGGAACAAAACTCACTGACATTATCCTGCGCCTGCTGTGGCTTTTGTGCATCGCAGTGATTTCGCTGCAAGATTTCGGGATGCACTGGACAATGTTTGGCGGGAAGGTCCACAAGGGCAGTCACCCCGAACGGTCAGTGATCGAGAGACAGAAGAATAAAAACGAAGAAGGAATGCTACTCTCGGCAACAACCGCTTTACCGAAGCCATGAGATTCATTGCGTCGTAAAGTTTATGTGCAACCACGCGTGGGGGGACGCACTTTGAGTCTGTTTGCGGAGTTGGTTATGACCGGAGAGCTATACACAACTCGCCTTTCCTGGTCAGCTCAAGACGCTGCCAAAGCCAAGCATGGCTTGGTGCTTGCTGCGTTCAGTAGCCGAAATCTGTGAGGTACTGCAGTAACGGAGGATTGATTGTTTCTCAGTTTGATTTATTTGCGTTCGCTGCTGTTGTAGTGGCGCTGTTGTGGGGTTTGTGCGGCCATCATTGTTGGTGTCGGCATTCTAAGTAGGCTCCTTATTGTTTTTAGTAAATTGTGTTGCTGTTATTGTTGCGGTCGTCGTTGTCGTTGTCGTGTTCGTGACCACCTTCAACTCTTTTTGTTTTTCTTTGTTCGTTTTTCTTTTTGCGTGTTAAATTATTAAATACACCCTGAACAACACAGACGCTGTTTCTTTTTTTTTTGTCGAAAGTGGCACTGTCTACCGTTAGGATTCTTCAGTTGCTGAATTGCTTTCTTTTTTTTAATTTTCTGATGTAGCAGTCATATCGAGCTACACATGAACAGCGGTTGTTTGTGGTGACGTTTTTCTATTCGGAAGTCGTTGAAGGTTTCTATGAATCATCACGTCTGTCAATATTCGCAGGTGTGCCTGCTACACACTAGTCCGCCGAGACCATTCTACTGAAACAAATCAATGAAACATTTGTAAATGGCACGATCGATACGCAATGACTGTTTTCATCACGCGAGCTGCTTTTTGAGAGACAGGAAGCTCACTGAACAAACAATGCGAACGCATGACAGCCACTGTTCAATCTAGCACTCACACAAGGCGGGTATACGGTGTCATAAAATGCCTCCACTCTCGCATCGCTCTTCTGTCGTTTGGTAGCGGGAGTTTCGAAACGAGATCTGCCTTGTGTCTGCCTCCTTTTCCCACTTTTCGGTAGACCCAAGAGCACTGCAGACAAACAGCCTTCCAGAATATGCGATAAGGCGTGCTCAATTGGTTGAGGCCACCTCACGGAGGTAAGGAGCGTTTCAGAATATGGCCCTTAATCTGTCTCTCGGCCTGCCGTTCTGTGACGTTTCTTCCTGTCTGATGATTCTGTAGTAGAGACGGACTTTAAAATGTATTGTATTCTTCTTTTCTCCATTCATCCCGCTTTGTTGTTGTCGTTTCCGCACCTTCTTTCTACTCTCTCTTAATCTGTCACTGCCCCTTTTGATGCGTAGAGTAGACAGTTGGTTAAAAAGCTGGCTACTTTGTAATTTTTCTTTGTTCGCTTTTTTTATTCTAAGGGTCGTAGTTGTACTCAGGTCTGTAGCCAGAGAGAAAGGTAGTGTAGAGACCCCCCCCCCCGCCCCCCATATTGTGATGTATCGGGGGATGCTTTACCGAAAAAAAAAAGTAATTTTAATAGGTGTGCTTCTAAGACAGTCGAGGTCTTCAGCGAGTACCCCCCTCCCCCCCAAATGCAACTTTAGAATTTTTCAGTGTTTTCTCCCTGAATGGGGGTGCCCCGCCGTGGTGTTCTAGTGGCTAAGGTACTCGGCTGCTGACCCGCAGGGCGCGGGTTCGAATCCCGGCTGCGGCGGCTGCATTTCCGATGGAGGCGGAAATGTTGCAGGCCCGTGTGCTCAGATTTGGGTGCACGTTAAAGAACCCCAGGTGGTCTAAATTTCCGGAGCCCTCCACTACGGCGTCTCTCATAATCATATAGTGGTTTTGGGACGTTAAACCCCACATATCTATTTCTGAATGGGGATGCACACAAGTCTGCACCAATGGGCGACCACCACTCCGGACTGACGTCATGACCAGGACGGCTGGTAACACCACCTTCACAGAGCAGTGCCGAGTGCATCAGTGTGACTATTTGTTGTTGTTGTTGTTGTTGTTGTTGTTGTTGTTGTTGTTGTTGTTGTTGTTGTTGTTGTTGTTGTTGTTGTTGTTGTTGTTGTTGTTGTTGTTGTTGTTGTTGTTGTTGTTGTTGTTGTTGTTGTTGTTGTGCCGGTCTGGAGGCGCGTTCCTCCAGACGGGCCGTGGCGATTTTATTTTCTATCCATGTGCGTGCCCCGCCGTCTTGAACTGATAACTGATTGCCTTGCCGGTTTTCTGTGTCGTAATGTGAAACGACCACGGTCATCAAACGTTTAATGTACGGGCCCGAGCGCTTTCGTGCGTGTGGGTATACATTGTAGCCCTTTTCGTTTATTGGATGCGGATACAAAACTGCAACGTTATCACTCCGAGATGGCGGTGCTCGAGCGTGTCCGATAAATGGTGTTCTGACCTTATTGCGGTCGCCTTTCCGTTGTACAGCCAGCTCCGGGATATCCGCGCTTTAACCAGCTGTCTACTCTGCGCATCAAAAGGGAGGCGTGACAGACTAAGAGAGAGTAAAAAGGAGGTACGGCGACAATATGTTCATATCTTCATCTGTTTATCACAAAAACAGTGAAGCTGCGAGATCCACAACAAAACAGCCCACATTGACGTCACGTGAGTATACGCCTCATAGTCTCAAAACAAGCGTGACATCATGCTTCATTAAAAGTGCGCAGTGCACTAGTGCTTGCCGAAGACTCCTCGAATACAGGACGCACATGTCAGAGTATCCACGGAGGCGTGATGAATGCGCTGCGTGTTCTGTCGGTGTCGGGCTTAAATCATTCATGGTGTTTTTGGTTAATCGAAAGCACTTTTGACGAATGCACACGTGTATTAATGCGCGTTAAGCTGTTCATGTATGACTTTGAATCAAAGACTGAGACAACTGTAGCTTGAATTTATGGTGTTTTCCCCAAACCACGAAATCACACTGAAGGATGTATTAGTGTAGGGTGCCAGAAATATTGACCATACGGTGTTCTTTGACCTGTACCTAACTCTAGCCTTTCGCTCCCATGGAAATGCGGCCACCGCGGCATATGGAACAACTATATGGATATAATATATTCAGCAGTAAGCTTTCTTATCTTCACAATTTTCTCCCCGTCTCCAATGAAATGTGAGCAACTGAGGTCTGTGCTGGTTGATCTCAGAGTTATAGTCCTTCGCATATCTTTTTTCCTAAATCTGCTACCAACCTCCCTCTTCGATTGCGCGCGCGAACCAGTCAGGGTCTCAAATCGATATAGGGCTCCCTGAAAGCAGCTGCTCGCCAATATCCTTCGCACACACGCGGAGGCCGATTTTGGCTGGATATCGTGGCCTCCTTCCTTTTTTGTCGTGCAACAAGATCCGTCAATGACCCAGCAACTGCGTCGCGTGCCACCTGTGGTTGATCATCGATCAATGCGTGCGCACGGTTGGTCGAGCACACGCGTTTGTTTACCCATGCACGTCCATTTCTTTCCAGATATTTTCGTGTGTGCTTGCTTGCGTGTGCGTGCGTGCGTGCGTGGGTGCAGGCATGTTTTAAAGCTAGGGAGAAGCTGTTGCAAGACTAAGAGTATCTATATGCAGTCTGTTTAGGCGGCTCGAAGGTGCCAGCTGTCGTCCTTTCGTCTGTACCTATAACGTGGTATCACACGGCCGCCATTATCGCACACCCATCGCAAGCGTTCTGCTATAGTGAACTATAGTTCGGCATTTCTGCTAATTACGCATCGCCTCCGGAATCGGCCCACCGCGGGAGCACGCTGCGAATTCGTGCGATATGTGATGTCACGGTGGCGCCACTAAAATTGACGTGTGACGTCATCAAGCCGTAATCTCTGATCACGGGACTTTTGTCGACTTTCTCGCTCACGTCGACGGCCACTTCGCGCGTTCGGCGAAGCATCTAAGGCGTTCGCCTTAAACGTAGGACGCACTTGCTATTCATCTGGCGCTAGAAGTGGGGCTATGCGTTATCGCTGGCATCAGTCACTGGTTGCACATACATACATACATACATACATACATACATACATACATACATACATACATACATACATACATACATACATACATACATACATACATACATACATACATACATACATACATACATACATACATACATACATACATACATACATACATACATACATACATACATGCATGCATGCATGCATGCATGCATGCATGCATGCATACATACATACATACATACATACATACATACATACATACATACATACATACATACATACATACATACATACATACATACATACATACATACATACATACATACATACATACATACATACATACATACATACATACATACATACATACATACATACATACATACATACATACATACATACATACATACATACATACATACATACATACATACGCACACAAAGTAACTGTTTGCTCTCCGGTCAAACTTTAACGAAAAAATTTACCTGTGAAAGATAGCGCCGCTCCGTCTTTTCAGGTGGATTTCTGGAGGAGGCTCCTATTACCTACAGGATAAACCAGAGAAATAGAAATAGCGCTGTCAAGGCCCACATTAGAGAACACGAATACGTTAATACAATTTTCGTGATTCGGAAGTATAGGTCTCGGCTAAACGGCTCGTAGAGCTGACAGGAGCGTGAACTTCGGCTTGTTTGTAAATTGTAATGCACGATTGCGCACACATTTGACACAGTGCAAGAGAAGGTACCAACTCGCCCACCAGCGAGTATTTATTCTGCCGCCTGCTGTTACTTCGTCCCTTGCCCCGCCGTGGTGGTCTAGTGGCTAAGGTACACGGCTGCTGACCCGCAAATGGCGGGGTCAAATCCCGGCTGCGGCGGCTGCATTTCCGATGGAGGCGGGAATGTTATAGGCCCATGTGCTCAGACTTGGGCGCACGTTAAAGAACCCCAGGTGGTCGAAATTTCCGGAGCCCTCCACTACGGCGTCTCTCATAATCATATGGTAGTATTGGGACGTTAAACCTCACATATCAATCAAATCAATTACTTTGTCCCTTTACTTCTATCGTTTTCTCGTCTCGGCAATTCTGTTTTATGCTATGTATTACTCGCCAGAATGTTTTAATACCAAAAAAGATAAAGTACATCGCTACCTTCTCGAGGGCTGTCAAGTTTTCCCGACAAGGTGTCTGTTTTTTCCTTCGCTTCGCTTTGTGCAACGTTTGCTGAAAATCGTTAGGTCTCTGCATCGCCTTTCACACGCGCGCTTCACGTCACTTCCACCGGCGTTTTATTTAACCGCCGTTTCATCCATGCACTTCCCGGACGTTTTGCGAAGCACGTTAGAGTCCTTCAAAAGTTATTTTTTTTCGGCATGTTTAACGGGACTGAATGTGTTCGCATCACAGTTCAGACGTGCTTCGAATGAGGAGGCGCGGCGCGCCTGACATTACGGGGCTCTCACCAATTTTTTACAAACACCTTTTCCTTGACAGCGTAGCTTTTTGTGAATGGCTGCCATTGCGTCTAACGGCGCCGTTGTTTCCTGCGCATGAACTGTCGCCTATTCGTTTAAAGTCCTTTATTCCAGGCACCGGTTTAAGATGTGCTAGAACGCCTATGCTCTAACCTTTTCGTCGATTTTTTTTTTCAGCACAGTGCGTTTGTTTTCTTTTATCACCCGTTCTTTGTATAGCGGAGTATACGCTACCTAAATCGTGTGAAACGCTTTTATGAAACGACGTCTCGCATAATTTTGTGTCGAATTCAACTCGATGCGGGTGGCAGTGTGGGCGTGCTGGTACTGCATAATACTTGATGTTGGGTAAGCTAAGCACAAGGACTGCAGAAAGGCACGCTCAACACAACACAGTGCAGCGTTGTGTCGACTGTGTCTTTCTTCTGTACATGTGCTTAGCTTACCCCAACATAAAGTATATAAGTGAGCTATGGTGTGTCGACTGTGCGTTTATTCTGTCCTGGTCCTTAGTCTACGCTACTGTCTAGAACTATGCAGTTCAACTCGTTCTTAGCAGGCTAGTAGCTCTATAGCTACTAAGGAAGGAAGGAAAGAAGGAAGCAAAAAAAAAGGGGAGAAGGCAGGGAGGTTAGCCAGAAAGGCATCTGGTTGGCTAGCCTACACAGGGGGATTAGGGAAGGGAACAAGAAAGGCCAGAAAGAGGCCCTACTAGTTTAGAAGTGTGGCAGCTTGGGCTAGTTGGTATGGCATGACGATAGTTATTGCGCGAGAACAAAACGACGACACAGAGACAAGAAGGACACGAAAGACACGAGCGCAATGCGCTCGTGTCTTTCGTGTCCTTCTTGTCTCTGTGTCGTCGTTTTGTTCTCGCGCAATAACTATCTACTAGTTTAGTTATGCGGCTAATAAATGGGTCTCTTCAATATATTCGATATGGCACTTAAACGACTAAAACCGATGAGAGTTAAGCACGCCCCCTCTTTCCCATACCCCTACATACACCGTTGCCCTCTCTCCCTTTTTTGTTTTTTGGTATTGGAAAAGAGGACAGCGCATTCAAGAAAGGAGGCTCCCACGAACGCGCTGTGCTCGGAGCGTGTCTCGGAGTCAGCTTTGCAGCTGCTGGGCCAGTTGTCACGTGATCACATAGGGTGGTGGCGAGCTTTGGGCTGGCCGGAGTCTACGAACCGCTACAGTGGCTAGCGCCTCAGTATGTCCACTGTGCCTACCGCGATTTACAAACATGGGATATGTTCTATACCTCTATGGTTTCGTTTTAATGCGTTTACTTCGTAAGAAGCCATCGTCTTAGCACTTTATCGTGTTATAACATATAACGCTGCCTTCCTAGCTGCGCGGTATGAGTTCTGAGAATCCGCGCATCAGCGTTTATAATTCAAGGCAGCTGCGAAGCAATCCGCTTTTCTTTCGTGCAAAAGCACAAGCTGACTGAAAAATCAAACGACGACGACGAGACAAACGAGTCGAAATTGAGACGTTTCTTATCTCCTTTACAACTGCTCAGCCGCACTCGCTGCACAAATTGAATGAGACCGGAAGCCTTCTATTTTGTTTTAAGAAAGCCGTTCTTTTGACGGAATGTATGCCGAAGCACTAGAATAAAGTGATTTTCGGAGGACTCAATATCGCTCGCTCACTGAGGACGATACATTTTCGAGAAGAATTTAGGTCTTTCCGAATAAATAATAGCAAATATGAATAACATTCCTTGCGGCGCCCGTATTATATACTTCCAGATCTGCCCCAAGTGCGCTGTATTAAAATGCGAAATTTGGTTTTCGGATTGTGCTCTCAGCACGTGCCGCCGTGATTATCTTCCAACTTCTTTCTTTCCTTGCTTCTTTCTTTCCTTTGTTCCCTTCATCCTTGGAATCCTTTTCCGAGTTTCGAAACACGTGCGCGCCTTTTCTTAGTGATTATAAGTGACAAAGAAATTTGCTCGCGGTACTATACATATGAACCTTCAACGAAGGAAGAAGGATAGATCAGAATTCATGCCGATTTCGGGGATATTTTTACGACTGCTTCGAGGATTGTGATCCGCAGGTTCTTTCGCGAGACGTATGTACGAGATTTCGAGAGGTGAAATAAGATTCATATATTCTGAGCCCCGCCGCGGTGGTCTAGTGGCTAAGGTACTCGGCTGCTGACCCGCAGGTCGCGGGTTCGAATCCCAGCTGCGGCGGCTGCATTTCTGATGGAGGCGGAAATATTGTAGGCCCATGTGCTCAGATTTGGGTGCACGTTAAAGAACCACAGGTGGTCGAAATTTCCGGAGCCCTCCACTACGGCGTCTCTCATAATCATATGGTGGTTTCGGGCCGTTAAAACCCACATATCTATATATATCCTGAACTCGTCATCTCATTCTTGTTACTGCGAGGCAGGGAAGAAAGCTATTTGGAGGAGAGGAGGTATACGCTTCCTTTCTTTCTCTCCCTTCGTCTCCGTGGTTTGATTAGGTATTGTGGTCCGTGCAAAAGTTTCGCCCTTATTTGTGCAACCGGTATTTAACGATCGTCAAATGAATATTGCATATGTAGGAATTGCATATTCGAATCGGCACTCTTTCCACCAAGGCACTTTATGGCTAGCGCCATGTGCGTTTGTTCCGTGGTCTCTAGCTGCCATTTGTGTTCCCCAGTTTTATTTATTAAGGCGAAAGCCTAACCAAACGTGACACTTGTAAGCACTTGAGCACAACAAGCACTTTCTTCATTGACAGATCAACGTTTGATAAGATCACTATATGAGAAAAGGACTACAATAAAAATGTGTGGCGAATTCTTGGTTATAATGTCAAACCCGACGTTCAATGTCCTGAAACTACACATGAGGCGTAGTATAATGGCCGACTAAGCTGATTAATTTTGACCAACCAAAATTAAAGACGGTTGACGAATGTCATGTCCTCTTTCATTTGGCCTTTATTGTAACGTGAACACCACGACTACAAATGCAAGACGTAATGTTCAGCAGAAAATGAAGTTGTGTTCAATTCAATAACGCTCCGAAGACAAGTTAAATGCAATAATAGGTGCTGTTAGCTTATTAACGTCGCTACGGTGAGCGCCATCCAAGGTGTACGCAAATTAGGAGGGGCTATCGCTAGCATACGCAGGTCTGACCGGAACGGTTCGTAAATGCTCAGCTAAAAGCGCCCAGTAACACATTCGTAGCGACGGTTAACAATCTTTTTAACTGTTTTTTATTTGTGTTTTTAGTGACCCGAGAGGCTTCTGCAGCTTTTTTGTATAGTGCGCACCCTCACTTCTGCAAACGCACTTCCGATTCTGTATTATTAATTTCTCGTTTCAACTCCTGGTTTTCCCTTCTGGTGTAATAAATCGCACCCGTTCTCCAATAATGAGTATCTTCAGTGATTACCGTTCTTATTTTTTGTTCAGCTCGGTAATAATAATAAGTGTTTGGGTTTAACGTCCCCAAACCACCACAAGTCTATGAGAGAAGACGTAGTGGAGGGTTTCCTAAATTAAGACCGCCTGGGGTTCTTAACGTGCAGCTAAATCTAAGCACACTGGCTTCAAGAATTTTCGCCTCCATCGTAAATGCGGCCGCTGCAGCCGAGATTCGATCCCGCGACCAGCGGCTCAGCAGCTGAGCGCCTTCGTTAAACAACCTTGGTGGCCGCATATATGCGGACTCGTTGTAAGGAAGGATCGACTATGAGAGACGTTCTATCATAAATAATCGCGGAGGTCATATTGCGTTTGAGAAGTTCAGTGGTAGAAATCAAACAATCTTGACCTTTAAATCTGTATTTATATAATTTATCCTTGTGAACCGTAGTTACGGTAGCCATATATACAGAGATTTTTCCGGCTTGACTATACGTTATGTATGTTCGTCCGGGCGTTTTTTTATGTGTACAGGTATATCATGTATATATACACCTGCAATTTTTTTTAATGCCCCGCCGCGGTGGTCTAGTGGCTAAGGTACTCGGCTGCTGACCCGCAGGGCGCGGGTTCGAATCCCGGCTGCGGCGGCTGCATTTCCGATGGAGGCGGAAATGTTGTAGGCCCGTGTGCTCAGATTTGGGTGCACGTTAAAGAACCCCAGGTGGTCAAAATTTCCGGAGCCCTCCACTACGGCGTCTCTCATAATCATATCGTGGTTTTGGGACGTTAAACCCCACATATCAATCAATTTTTTTTAAAGTTGGGGGGGGGGGTGGAAGGGGTTGACTCCCTTAAACAATACCATGCACCTGTCTGCGCCAAAGCGATGCTGCCATTTGCTACCCTTTTCGCCTTTTAGGTAATGCAGCATGAAGGGCAGGCCCCTAAGGGTAAACAAATTATGAACTTGAGAATAATTACGATGATGATGTCGCGTGGTCATAGTGTGAATCGGTGATTTCGTTAAAGGACGAAAACGAGACGAATCCCCTGAGCGGGTATACATGCCTCATTCTGCAAGACTGGAAACAATCAAGCAAGCTTAGTCTTATACGCAGATTTCAATCGGGCGCGTTGGGTGTGCCACGGTATCTTCGCTTCTTTTCTCACAATTATGGCTAAAAACACTTTTCGTCACTGTCTACTCCACGGGCAACTTCTTTGCTCCGTGGCCAGGTACTTTCCTCGCTTACTACGCTTCAGCGACCGACCTACGCCTCGGGCTGCTGGGGTCTGCTCCTACAAGCGCCGCTCTGAGCCATCAAAGTGTGCTCTCCGTTGTGAGAATGACTGCAGCCGCACGATAACTGCCTATCGCAACGAAGTATCGCGCACCGCCGAAATTATGCAGACATGATTACAACGATGGCCGGATTCTCGTCCGGCACTTGGGGAACTAGAGGAAGAGGAGGAAGAAGGAGGCTGGGTGAGCCACGTACGTGGTTCGCAAAAGAGTTTCCGCGTGCTTCGGGCCGCCAACGCGGCATCTTAGCTCCCGTATGACAACGCACCCGGGATGAGGTCGCCTCGTGCTTCGTTCAAAGCCGCTACGCAGGCAGGAGGCGCACGTCAGAGGACGCGACGACCCAATCCACTCATCCGACCTCTTCCGAGCACTACATCTACACCCTTTCCAACTCACCCCTCCCCCACCATCACACCCCCCTCTCATCGTTCCAACTGTATTACCGACTCGTGATCTCTCAGCCGACTTCGCCGACTACGTTTTTCTATCATATATATTTTGCTGACATTCAATGTGCCTTGCTCATTCAATGTGCCTAAGAACTTTTGGGGATTAATGGGTACTTCAAACTTCTTTAGCTGTATCTAAAAAGTCGGCGCTTGTAAAAAGTATTATATAACATGTCCCGATGACTTGCGTGTAGAAACCGTGATATTTTTATGAACTGCGCCGTAGTATCTGTGTGTTATAGAGAGAGAGATATATATATATACAGAGAAAGGAAGAGGGGGTTTTAGGGAGTGGTTCGGCAATACCATTTCGGCCTCGTCGGGTTACGTGTATCTACGTAAACGGATATTTTCTGCCTTTCTTTGGTGGGGTGGGGGGAAGGGGGCAGTATGTTTGATGTTTGATCAACTTACCACTTCCTCCGTCAATATTGCGTGTGTTTCAGTGACTGGGCTAATTGGGAAACATAAATATAAAAAAATTAGGACGGCTTCTCGCTATCGTGATGTCAAGCGTTTAAGAACAACGGAGCTGAGTAGCCTTCATTTACTCGTTGTTATTTTTCTCTCACCTCTTTCTCTCTCCTTTTCCATGTATTTCTTGCACTCAGTTTGTTTCTTCCTTCCCTTCTATTTACTCTCTTTTTTGTTTCTCGTTCTTTCTCCTTCGGCCTAATTGCTCGCCCTTCCTGTTTCTCTGTCTTTTTTACTCCTTTTTTCCCTTCCTTCCTTGCTTCCTTCCTTCCTTCCTTCCTTCCTTCCTTCCTTGCTTCCTTCCTTCCTTCTTTCCTTCCTTCCTTCCTTCCTTCCTTCCTTACTTTATGTATCTCTCAGAGCTCGTGCTCTCTCTCACCCATCCGAGTTATTGCATTCCACGACGGACGACTCGGCGCAGCGGGATGGTGCGTCCCTGGCACACGTGCTCGGGAAGTGAATCACAAAGCGAAGAGGACGAAAAGAGGGCGCGCCTGCCGGGTAGTTGCGCTGAACGCGCTAGTTTAGATGCTGCCAGCTGAGTTTGCCATATAAGGTAGACACAGTTAATAATAATAATAATAATAATAATAATAATAATAATAATAATAATAATAATAATAATAATAATAATAATAATAATAATAATAATAATAATAATAATATCCTGGTTTTGACCTGCCGAAATCTTGATATGATAATGAGTTATGCCATAATGGAGGGTTCCAGAAAAAATCGACAATCTGGTATTCTTTAACGAGCATTGACATCGCACAGTTCGCGGGGTTTCTATAGCATTTCGTTTTTACCAGGATGCGACCACCGCAGCCGGTATCGACCCCGCGACCTTCGGGTCGGCAGCCGAGCACAATAACCGCTGTACACCCGAGGGGCACAACCAGATAGAAAAAGAAACGACGAATCAATAAGATGACGCAACGACCCGATCCAATATCGTCCGCATTTGGAACCTCACTGTCGACGATAGTTATAGCGCGAGAACAAAACGACGACACAGAGACAAGAAGGACACGAAAGACACGACCTTGTCTCTGTGTCGTCGTTCTCGCACTATAACTATAGTCATGCCATACCAACTAGCCCAAGCTGCCACACTTCTAACTCACTGTCGAGCTACAGCGGCACCTTTGATAGGATTGCAGCAACATACGTCGCCGCTTGCGAAGAAGTGCAGCAAGATTAACGTTTCTTCGTATGCGTCTGTTTGTGTGAACTGTGGAGCTCCTTCTCCCTCACTTCATCTTTCAGACACCTTCCCCGGTGTTATGATATTCAACCGTATTCACCCGCGGCCTTCGTTGCTTGGCCGCTGAAGGTAGCGGACGTGCGGAGTTAAAAAACCCCCGATTTCAACACGCAACAGTTTTAACATACGTATAACGGAGACAGGCGCATGTCGACGCGCTCAGCCCTAATTGATTGATTTGATTGATTTGTGGTGGTTAACGTCCCAAAACCACTATATGATTATGAGAGACGCCGTAGTGGCGGGCTCCGGAAATTTAGACCTCCTGGGGTTCTTTAACGTGCACCCAAATCTGAGCACACGGGCCTACAACATTTCCGCGCTCAGCCCTGATTGCGAGCGTCTCGCCACTGACCACATGACCGACCGGGCGCTGTTGGAACACGGGAAAAGGGGAGGGGGACGCTAGTCGATATGTAGTAATGGCGGGGCGCCACAGAATAGCGCAATCTTCACCGCTCGACATTGGCGATGCAAAAGTCGGAACCGGAAGAAGGTAATTCCTCGCGCTGAGAAACTGCGTGGCACGTCAGGCACGCACTGCTAGTAAAATGTTTTTCGCGCGAGTGCTCTAATCTTACTCTCTTGTCGACTTTTCTTTCATTCTTTCTTTTTAGGAGACGCTATACGCACATCACGAGCTTGGCTTTCATTGTTGTAAACGCTCCTGCAAGCCGAGGACGAGTGCGCTCGCCCAGCTTCCTGGCGGGGTTCAAATCGAACACCAAGAATAAAAAAATAAACAGAGAGCCGCTAAATGATCAATAACGTCTTATTGACAGCCTTGTAACGGGGATTTTTTTTTATCTTCCACGCACTAATCATCGTAGTTTGTTACTCAGCTCAAAGATGAAAACAAATCGCATCACCGGTGGGAAAGTCATTGTACTATACCTCTTAGCGCGAACGTATACCTACTGCACGTACGGTAAGCCTTCACCGCGTTGCACCTGGTGCATGGAACGGAGTCTACTTTAGGTTAGGTTTGGGTGATCGGATTCATGTTAGGTTAGTTTAGGCTTGACCACTGGCGACCACTTAAAGCGCTGCGTGGTCTTATCTCTTCACTCAATCGTGCGCTTTCAGTAACGATGGACGCAACATGTTAATTTTATGCAACCCTCTTTTCCGCGCCTCCACGGAAATTTCTCGAAAACTTCGAAGCTCGTCCCGGCGAATAAATGAAGAGAGAGGCCCGAGATTAAACTTCAAACTACGCTCTCTAACCCGGAAAATAACTTCGCAGTGCGCTCTGACCCGCTCCACTGCACGCGGCTTTGACTCGCGGCGACGCTAATGGAAGAAAATTCAGCGGAGCATGGAGACTCGTAATGAAGAGCTTGAGTGCCTTTCGTGCCCGTCTGTCCGAGGCTTGGGACCTCGTCAAGCTATTCTAGAAATGGCGTAAAGGTGAGAACTAAAACCGACACACCTTCCCTCTTGTCCATCACTTCAAAGAAAATTTCCGAAGGGAGTCAGCAAAGACGGAAGCGAGAAAAAAAAGACCTTCCCCACAAGGCGCGCGTAACACGCGTTGGCCTTTCCGGAGGTGGCACGCGAGAACTGTCTCTCTTTCTTTCTCCCTCTCTCTCTTCGGCACGTGCCTCCGCACTTCGGTGGTGCCGAGTTCGCGGATGCTCAAAGTTTTCACCCCCCCTTTTTTGTTTGTTTCCAGTACCCCCCGTGGCGAAGCGTTTATTTTGAGTGAACGTCACCTCTCCCCATCCCTCATGGCTCAACCTAACCCATCGTGAAAATGTGCGTGCTGGTACTCCTTGCAAGGCGGAACGAAAATAATGTGAATCGCAATAACAACAAGAAAAAGATGAAAGTTGGTACCAGATGGAAAGAGGATGAGAAGGAATAGCAGGAGTTGCCTGTAAACGTCCGTCTGTGTAGAAAAATGAAAGATGGTAAGGAGGAAGAGAAGGAGGAGGTTATTTACCCTTGGTGTTTCGGATCTCTCAAGAAAGAAAGAAAGAAAGATAGAAAGAAAGAAAGAAAGAAAGAAAGAAAGAAAGAAAGAAAGAAAGAAAGAAAGAAAGAAAGAAAGAAAGAAAGAAAGAAAGACGTTTGAATCGTAACAATGCAAGGCTACAAGGGAAAAAAAGTAGAAACGGTGAGCGAACACGTGGAAAGAAGTGGAAAGGGATGTAGACGGAAAAGTAGCAGCCACGGAAGCGAAAAGAATGCAGAAACAAAACTGAAGAAGCGCTAAAACGGAACAAGTTTGACGCAGAGAGAGAGAGGGGGGGATGAAGAAAGACGACCGTGCATGAAGACCGAGGTTGAAGGCTTCACCACTGTTCATTTTGTTACATTTTGTTTTGGATTCTCAAACGCTTCTTCTTGGAGTCCTCGTTCAGGAGTGGTCTTCAGCGCTACGTCTTCTGTGGGTGCGACAAACGGAAAGAAGAGGGCACGCAAATGTGGCGCCGACTAGGCCTATACTCTTGCTTGGCTCTCTACTAGGCACTGCGTGCAACTGTTTTTGTTGTCAAGGTCAAGAAAGGGGAAAAGGTGGCTACGTCAACACATCGAAAGGTTGCGCATACGCACATCCAGGTTCGTTATCACATGCGTGAACGCTAAATCGTGCCATAGGAAGAAACTAGCCATAGTCATGGACAAGAAACTAGCGTGGTCCGTTATGCCCAAACCAATGTCTGCTCTGCGTGATCGGCACCATGCACCTTTGACCTGGCCAGAGTGTCTCGCCATGGCGCCAAAGTGATGTCAAAAATTTCGTAGACCAGTGACGACATACGGTGACGTCAACACATAATATTACGTCATAGAGTGACTGCATTCGTCTGTTTTTGTTTTTGTTTCCTTTGTCATCTCCATGCTTCTTTGTTTATTTTGACATTCTAATTGTTCTAACACCTCACTGAATCCCTCTAACCTATTGCTTCGTTCTCAGCGTTTTCCCACTCGTACCTTTTATGCATACACATAAACACACGCAAAAAAGGGAGAGAGAGAGAGAGTTCTTGCCTTAACGGCGTTTTCATCGGCTTTCGTTACCCGTAAAATGTTCGAGTTGCAGCTCGAGGAAGGGGGGATGCAGTATCGTGTGGGCCGCGGCGCCGGCATTTTGAACTGCGAGTTCCAGTCAGCGTGCTTTCTCGAGCCCGTCTCGCATCTCGGCCAAAGCAACTACGCCCTCACGGGCGCAGCAGCCTGTGTAACGCGCGCCCAAGCGAGCGGCAACACGAAAGAGGGTGCAAAAGTTTCCACTTGACCCAAGTTTACCGACCTCTGCCTTTCTCTAACCGACTCCCCTTTTTGTTTTCATTCTTCGCTTATTTACCTCTTCTTTCCTTTCCTAGGGCTCAGTCGACGTCTGACGCACAGGAGGGCTGCCGAAGATGGTTTTACACATCGAATGTGCAGTTCGGTCAAACTAGCGTCCTTGTCTTCTGACTCAGCAAAAGAAAGGAAGAAAGAAAGAGAGAAAGAAAGAAAGAAAGAAAGAAAGAAGAAAAGAGAGAAAGAAGGCAAGAAAGAAAGAAAGAAAGAGAGAAAGAAAGAAAGAAAGGAAGGAAGAAAGGAAAAAAGAAAGAAAGAAAGAAAAAAGAAAGAAAGAAAGAAAGAAAGAAAGAAAGAAAGAAAGAAAGAAAGAAAGAAAGAAAGAAAGAAAGAAAGAAAGAAAGAAAGAAAGGATTCCGCTTAAGCTTATCTGACGCTTGTCACCCGGAATCAAACACTTCCGGTTAACAGTTCCGCATTGGCACATAACTTGAAGTGCCTATTGAAAACCGCAGGTGCGAAAAAATGGTCCTTTAACTCTCTTGGCGAAGTGTTAGACGAAGGTCTTGCTTGCTTCCGGAGAAGTGCGAATTCAGCGTGCAATACACACGTTAACAGCCGTTGTTCAGAATTCAGATATTTACAGCAGTCACAGATTGAAACGCATCTTTTTCTGTTTTGTTTTGTATAAATTGTGACGATGAATGTTAGTACACGTGATGTTGCTCATATGTTTTGTATAATAACTTGCGATTTCTTATTCTCATGAGTTTTCTATTTCCTTTTTTTTGCCTGGATATATATATAGGCAGGCATGGTGGTTGAGTGGCCGTAGCGTTGCATATAGTTCAGTAGATCCTCCGTGAGCGGTCACAACGTGGTTTATTTCGACGTTTGGGCCTAGAGTCTGGCCTTCATCAGGCCTAGAGTCTGGCCTGATGAAGGCCAGACTCTAGGCCGAAACGTCGAAATAAACCACGTTGTGACCTCTCACGGAGGATCTACTGGACTATATATATATATATATATATATATATATATATATATATATATATATATATATATATATATATATGTTATGGGATATGGCACAACGGGAGCGTTGTCAACGAGGATAAATATATTTATTTCCCAACAGTTTCGGGAGGGGTCCTCCCTTCATCAGGGGATGAGTTATACTGACATGAACTTCAGTATAACTCATCCCCTGTTGAAGGGAGGACCCCTCCCGAAACTGTTGGGAAATAAATATATTTATCCTCGTTGACAACGCTCCCGTTGTGCCATATCCCATACCTTCACGAAGACTAACTGGCCCATTGAATTATTACTCCCACTATATATATATATATATATATATATATATATATATATATATATATATATATATATATATATATATATATATATATATATATATATATATATATATATATATATACACAGCTATTTTTGTTCCTTTTGTTTTCTCGCCCTGTTCATTTTCTTTGCTACCGAAGATACCGCTACTGTAGAATGATGTATATATATATACATGTCCTTTCTCCCATTCACTTTACGTGTGGGGGCCTCCCAGACCGTTTCTGGGGCCCCTTGTGTATCACCAATCTTGTACACACTTTTCGGTAAACTAACGCCGCTGTTGAATGAACTTGAAACTGAGACGACTGTTACGAGCAATTCCTCGTGATAACCGCGCCCTATCGCTGCAAATGTTGCACTAGAAGTAGTTTTGGCTTGGATGTAAGTGTTCGAATAAAAAAGTCGCACCAATATGTCAAAGAACTGTAGCCACAGGGAATAAAAATACTTGCGTGGCTTAGCCCTAAGCTGACACGCTTTCATCTGCGAGTACTGTATGGACAATTGGTTATGTAGAAATAAAGAAGGCGGTGATGCAGATCTGACAAAAAAAAAAGGGACACACTCGGGCAACACAAATGTTTATTTCGCTGCTGACAAGCTTCGTATATTGCTTGAACGAACGTAATGTTCATTTGAATTGCTTTTGGATAATGAGAGGCTTGTTCTGCCTGCTACAGCAACTGTCATTCTAACATTGAAACTCTCATCATTAACTCATTCACTTGATTCACTTCTGTAATTCTAGCTCCTATTATAAACTGTACGAAGCTGTTCATTAACGGCCAAGTAAGAGAATTTAAGGTCCTGAGGCTGAGGTTTTATCTCCATTTCTTCAATGCCGATTCCTGTCGGGATTTTACGTCCGAAAATCGCAGTATGCTCATGAAAGAGGCATATGTGGGAGCCTCTAAATATTTCTACCATTTGGGATTCTTTAACGTCCAGGTTAATACACGTGAACTGGCGTTCTTTGTAGTTTTACCCATGAAAATGTGGCCTCTGTAAACGGGAATCAAACCCGCGACCTTGCAGTGACCCTTCGTGCTAAGCTGTATCACAACGGACAACCTGAATATTTTTGCAGTTTTTTTTATGTTTAGAGTTTACTATATATCCTAAGTACACACAAGTCTTTCAGGCGCAAACGGCTCTTGCAAACTGTGCTTCGAGGCTTGCTGTGCTCAGTGCAGTACCCGACAAACTGATTCCCAAAACCACTATATGATTATGAGAGACGCCGAGGTGGAGGGCTCCGGAAATTTCGACCACCTGGCGTTCTTTAGCGTGCACCTACATCTGAGCAAACTGCAGTACCAGACAAGTGCTTTCAACAATATTGCCTCGGCTGTAACGTACCAAAACCTCAAACACGTATCGAGAGCTACATAATTCTTGACCATGTATTTGGTGTTCTGCGTATAACGTGCACTGCCTTCGCAAATGCCTTTGGAAATGAAAGTAAGTTCACTCTCGCAAACGCACGTCCAGGCGTGCGCTAAAGCACGCACCCCCCTCCCCTTTTTCACACACTTTTTTCTCATTATCCTATAAAGCAGCTTATCAAATAACGTGTCTTCACTCACGTATACTGCATCAGCGTTTATTATCTACGAGTGGAGGCGCGCAGCAGATGACGTTTCCAGAACACCGACGTGTGTGCGCATGTATACAGTATGGTCCCCTGTTAAAGGGAACATTCGAATGCACACCATCAATATTCCTGGCCCTCTAAGAGCAAGTGGCATAAGAAACAATAACCATGCAAGTGCATAGTCCATGAAGATTAGTCGAAACTTTTAACCACCAGTAGTCTATGCATATCTAAGCCACTATGATTCCGTTAGATAGCGAGGTCTAAACATGCTGCTCACGCAGGCGTTCCCTTTAACCGTGTACCCGTCTGTACTTATCGTCCTCCATCCGCACTCAGCAGACGGCCGCTTCCTAGCAGACGACAGGGCGTGAGCGTGACGTTTAAACAAAGTCTTGCGTTTTTGTTGCGGAGGCGCACTTTGCACAAAGCGGATCCGGACACGATACGCACTGTGTCCCTATTATCTGTATCCTTCCACCCCCATTTGCGGGATCTTTTCGAGTCAAAGGTTAGTAACGAATTACTGGGCACGTTTATATATCGGGTGATAGGGTGCACTGCTCTTTTTAAATGCGGCGCCGAACAGCATCCGCGCTTTTCCTTTCTTTCCTTTCTCTCCCTGGACAGAAAATGGGCGGCGTGCTCATGTTCCCCTTTCACAGCGTGCTTTGATAAACGACTGAAGTGATGTATGTATGTATGTATGTATGTATGTATGTATGTATGTATGTATGTATGTATGTATGTATGTATGTATGTATGTATGTATGTATGTATGTATGTATGTATGTATGTATGTATGTATGTATGTATGTATGTATGTATGTATGTATGTATGTATGTATGTATGCGTGTATGCATGTATGTATGTATGTGTATGTATATGTGTAATGTATGTATGTATGTATGTATGTACGTATGTATGGGGGGGGCGCGCTCGTGCTTGTTTGTGTAGAAAGAAAGAGAGAAACGTCATGAGCTACGTTTTGAGAAAAACATGGAATCGCTCGCCAAAAAGCAGAAAAAATAACATGGCGCTGATAAAAGGGGCGAAGGACGAGTCGAATAAAAGTGCATGTAAGTGCGCAGCACAGGTATCCGGTGACCTGCTGTCGTCTGTTAGCTCTCGCCTCTTGAGTATCTTTTTTTCACTCTCAAGTATATGTAAGCTTATCATATTTCAACCTTTCGCTCTGTAGACATCTCTTTCAACGTTAGCCGGTTCCGCCCAAAAGCTTTGTATCGTGTATATTTATTTATTTACTTATATATTTAGTTATTTATTTTGTTAGTTAGTTATAGTTAGTTACTTTGTTTTGTTTGTTTGTTTCACGCTTTGAAAGCAGCTGTCCGAGCGAAAGAAAGCAAACACGAACTGACAGGCCCCAATCTTGATCGCCAAAGTAGCGACGTGTTTCTTTTCTTTAGCCTTGTTTTCTTCTCCGCGACAGGGCGAAAAGTGCCGGAAAAAAATTAAGTAACAGCACTTCAGCTTTTTTTTTCTCATTCTACAGTGGCTCCAAGTGGCTCGTCTGGAGATTTGTTTTATGCTCTGTATTAATAGAAGACTTCAACGAAAGTATCAATGCCCTCTTTAACGTGATCAAAAACTCTTACCCCCGCATTCAGAACAGCGCGTTCGAAACGCCCCAAAACAACGATATGATACTGAGAGGCGCCGTAGTGGGAGCGAAGGTTTCGACTACCTGGGGTTCTTTAACGTGTACCTAAGTATAAGTAAAAGTGCCGGAATTCGACCGCATGACTTTGGGATGAGCAGTTGAGCCCCTTAAACTAGACCAACGAGGTAGGTGTGACCGGTTCCTCATCTCCATGATTGATGGATTCACGAAACTGCGCCGATCGAACTCTTAAGCGGCGCAGATAGATATGTGGAGTTTAGCGTCCCAAATCACCATATGATTATGAGAGACGCCGTAGTGCAGGGCTCCGGAAATTTTGACCACCTGGGGTTCCTTAACGTGTACCCAATTCTCAGCACACATGCATACAGCATTTTCACCTCCATCGAAAATGCAGTCGCCGCTGCCGAGATTCGATTTCATGACCTGCGGGTCAGCAGCCGAGTGCCTTAGTCACTAGACCACCGCGGCGGGGCATTAAGCGGTGCAAGACTAGTGCGTCGCAAGTGGTACGTCGCAATATGCGCAGAAAATTACTTGAATCTCCAAATACGCTTCAAGAATCAAAGCTGCGAGCTTATAATTGTTGTGTCTAACGTTAGGCACAACTTCCTCGAATGACGGCACCTAATTTGCCCTAGCAGTTTTTGCGTTCGTATGGCATATATTCTTTGTACATCGTTCTCGTTGATTAAGCAAATGTGAGCGTGTCTGCGTCAACATATGCGTGTGTTCGAAAAAAAGGTGCGCGATATAGACAAAGAGAAAGAAAATATAGAGTTTATTAATACTCTAGTATGAGAGGTCAGTGAGCCATCCCGGTTATAGTGTATACATGCATGTGTGTTTAGAAAAAAGTGTTGGGCGATTTAGAATACTCTATACTGTGGGAGAGGAAAAGCCGTCCCTGGAGCAGAATGTCCATACCAGAAGCTAAACAGGCTGCATGCGGATATACTACTGAGGTTCATGAGTGGCACTATTTTAGTTCACTATATAGTTGGCACTATAACAGATAAGTTATGCTAGCGTGTTTGAGACAATTTTATTTCTGAACAAAAGCACACATACACAGAAGATATTTATGTGGTACCTTGTTCGTTCTTAAGACATTGCTAATATATCTTAATATACATTCAAACGCAGAACACGAAATGTTTGTGCCTGTAAACAGGAATCCTAACGTGCGTAAAGAAAACTATGCTCACGGGTACGTACAATTCATGAAAAGGAACAAAAAATTGGCCCCGTGTCTGCATGTAATCAAATCTCGCCGAAAGACGATATTCTTGCGTGTGGAAAGAATGAACAAGACATTTCATGCTCTGCGCAAGAAAATCGGTGAATGGTATTCTGGAGGTGCTGCATTAGAGTGCCTCGAGCGTGCAGCGGAGGCTAACGTGCGCTTCAAGTCACGTCACACGTGAGACATAAGCGCCATCTGTCAGTTTTTTAGAAAACAAAGCGCGTGGCTCTGAGACGGGTGTGCGCGCCCATCTCAGAGGTGATAAGGTGTAGAACTCAAGGCGACGGGTAGGTGCCACCACCATCTTGTTTTAGCAAAGCGTTTGAAACACTCGTCTTTCCGTGCAAGCGTTGCATGGTCAGCGCGCCGTGATAAGCGCTACGGTCCTTAAAATTCTAGTAAAAGGCTCACATACAGAGTATATACGTGTTGTTATGGTGCCCCAGACATGCGCAATAATTGCTTTTTAATTCACGGTTGCACAAGCATGAACGCTCAATCTTGAGCAACATAGGGGGCTGCTGCGGATCGGGTCGGCCGTTTCAAGTACCCGATGCCGTTAAGAGTGGACAAACAGACACCCCAAGAAAGACTATCGTCCTTAAAAACAACATTTTAAAAAACTGCGTATAAGAATAAATAAATACAATATACAATACTAAATGCAGGTTCAATGAAATCACAAACACTAGCCCACCTTCTCAATAATGAAGGCAAGGCATGGACATTTTGTTTTTTCTGAGAATAATAAATCGTGTTGACCACCGCAAGAGAAAAGCTTCCTCCCCCAGAATGAAGCGTGTGTTTAGAGAAAGTGGTTAACTATTTAGAGAACTAGGTACTCTACTATGGGAGAGCTTAAAGCCGTCCCGCGGCATTATGGGCACTATAAACGGCCCGCGAAAACTGTACGTACGGTACCTTCTCTCAAAGCCATATGGTGGTTTTGGGACGTTAAGCCCCACATATAAATCAATCAATACCCGATATGGTCTCCTTTGCTTGCACTGCTTTCTCTTCTGATATTCTCAGCACGTAAGTCCAGGGATCACAGCCAACAGAGCCCGCATCGCTGTAGACTAAACTATCTATTTGCTCACAATAAACTTTAATCTAAAGTCATCAATTGTGAAGCTTGAAGCGCGCAACCTTTAAGCGCAGTGTTTGGGAAACCTAAAGCTACAACAGATATCGCTCTTCACTGATGTTTGTAGCTGCAGCTGTGCCACTCACCTAGTTTCACACTTCCCTTTGGTTCTCTTTAGTTTTTGCTGTACCCACCGTTGTCTTACAATTTATATTGGTAAACGCCTTCGTACGGCTAGCAGTATGTGTGTTTGGGAAATGCGTGCGTATGTTGTACACCTCGGCCATGTACCTTGAATTCATGTACCTTGAATTTCTTGTTATTCAAGCTTTTTGCATATCGGTAAACATTCGCGTATTACATTTGTTTGAATAGACACGCTTTGTCACGATGTTGTGTTATTTTCTGTGTATTCCATGTCATCGATGACCGCCCTATTACTTTTTAAAGTTTGTGCCCCCCTTACTCAATGCTCTCATTGAGCTTGTAAGGTATCATAAACAAATAAATAAATAAATAAATAAATAAATAAATAAATCGCTTTGATAAATACCATATTGTGATAAACACCGAAGCCGCGCGTTTCATCTTCTCTGGTTCACCAGTGTGCGAAGTGCTTGGGCGGTGATTTTTGACTGCGAAGCGACTTAGGTTCGAGCTCGATCCAGTGTGAGGCGTGACCTCCATTACTGCGCATGCGCGTTCGCTTTCTCCCTCTCTTCCATCCTACGCTTCCCCCTCTCCTACCTCACAATGCCGACGCAGGGAACATTTGCTGACTTACGCTCGCTTCCCCCTCTTTCTCCCGCAGGCATTCCTCCTCCCCGTAGCGTTTACACCCCCATTGCGCATGCGCGTGCCCTCCCCCTCTGTATTCTTCTCTATTTTTAAAGACCAAAATATTTCTCAGGATACTTCAACGCAGACATTTTGGTCTGTCTACCTGTCTTTCTGTCGCTCTCTTCGTCGCACGTCTCAGCCACCCGGTGAAAGTTGAACCACAATCCCACCTGCGGTGGCTGCACTTTCGATGGAGGCTAAAATGCTGTAGGCCCGTGTGCTCAGATTTGGGCGCACGTTAAAAAACCCCAGGAGGTCGAAATTTCCGGAGCCCTCCACTAGGGCGTCTCTCCTAATCATATGGTGGTTTTGGGACGTTAAACCCCACATATCAATCATCGAAAGTTTAAGCACTTCTTCAAAGCTCAGCCATCTTGATCTGCTTTCGGTGGTCATACTTATGATAAGCATTGTCAATCAAAAAGCAAGTATTACGCATACATTTGAAGTAAACATCAATACGCATGTATTAGGTAGCTTTTTTTCCCCAGTATCTCAAATAATGGCATCCAGAAACGCCCCCGTCACGCGCCGGCCGTTGTATAAATGCAATTTTCAGTGTTATCATGTTTTTCTTTTTTCTTTTGAATTTTGTTTATGTTTAGCTTGCTTTCGCGCTTTCCTCAGCTCGGTAAGCTGCGTCGTTGCTTCCACTTTTTTTTTTCCCAGCGTTTTTTTTCCCAGCTGCCGAAGCACCGATGTAAACAGGAAGCCAAGGCGCATAAATCAAACTTCGCGAGCACACGCACTTTCTACGTTTTGCCACTACTCAGCGAAAAGGAAACGGCCCGCTTCGAGAAAAGCAACAAGGCATCACACGTACCACATGCACTCGCGCAATAGCTACACCTTCCTATATATATATGATTGATTTGTGGGGTTTAACGTCCCAAAGCCACCATTTGATTATGAGAGACGCCGTAGTGGAGGACTCCGGAAATTTTGACCACCTGGGGTTCTTTAACGTGCACCCAAATCTGAGTACACGGGCCTACAACATTTCCGCCTCCATCGGAAATGCGGCCGCCGCCGCAGCCGGGATTCGAACCCGCGACCTGCGGGTTATATATATATATATATATATATATATATATATATATATATATATATATATATATATATATATATATATATATATATATATATATATATATATATATATATATATATATATATATATATATTAAAGGCGCTTCAATTCATTAGCTTTTGTGGGATTGGTTTCCCACAAGTAATTTGATGGAATTTCACGCACTCTTCCTGTGAAATACACAGTACCGCTCATCTACAGCTCCTTAGATAATATTGAGGTATAGCAGTACCTTGCTCATACGTTGTTGGGGAAAATGTATCAACGAAGTTCTCACACGTTATTAAAGTTTTTACTAAACTGTTCCAGACTTAAAAACGTTTTTGTTTCATTTCTTCTTACGAGTAACATGTTGACTTGAAGTACTGCATAAGTGATTAAAAATATTGCTCTCTTGTTTGTTTGTTTGTTTGTTTGTGACTGAGTGTTTGCCTTGTACGGGCAGGACGCATTTTCAAGAACCATGTTATGGCCATTTTGTAATGGTTGTGACCTCATTAACTTAAAACATTTGTTTTAATCAAAGTAGTCCACACCACCATCCAAACGCTCTAATGCCAATTTCTTCTCAGCAAAACGTAAATATACTCGAGAATAACGTATTCACCGTAAGTATTTAGTTTGAATGAAACGCTCCTATAGTATGTTTAAACCAATCGGAGCAGAAGTTTTGTCGTCCGAAATGTTTTACATTATTCAAGAATTTCTTTCAATATTTTTTCTATTGATTAAGAGCCACGTTCCTACCTAATATGAGGAAGGACTTTACGCAAGTAGATACGGTACTACGTAAGTTGTTGCCGTTACCTGCTGCTGCTGCGTTTGGTTCGTGTTGCGTTTCGAGGCTTGACGCGACAGGTCCGTGTTTGTGGAAGTCAGATTCTGCGCGCAGCCCTTTTCGCAACATATTAGATTATGTGCAAGGCTCGCACAACACGAATGTGAGAACGGAGCCAAGAATAAGACTCGGCGCTTCGTAAACAAGCAGCCAGCACGACGTAACCACGCTGGAGAGGGTGTAGGGAACAAGAACATTGAACTTACATAATAAATTGCGTGGCCTGGCTAGAACAAAATCAGTCTGAATCAGTGAAGGAGCGTGGTTGTACACTTAAATCTGGTTAATATACCATGATCTTGGCGCTTGTCTGATTTCTTTTAATTAGACTTATTTGACCTAAAAGCACGATTTGATGAAGACAATCTTCGTCTTTACTCAAAACTAACTAATATTCTACGCGTTGTGTGCATCATGCTCAATCTGTGCTCTGATTTTCTTTGTGTATGTAGTGAGTGACTGTTATATTTACTTTCTATTATGTCGTTTGTTTTGCTTTGTAATGTTTGCAACTGTGGCCGCATTCGGATAATCAAAAGCGCGCAGTAAGCCCCCTCCGCGAATTTTCGATGAACACAAATCTATAATGAACCATCTTTAGTTCCCATCATACCTTGCCGCCATCTGTCCGCAACAGATGACTCTATCCGCAATGTGATTCCGACATATTAACTTTTCTATGACCATACGTACTGGACCTATTCATGCATTATATGCCCTATAATGTATATAGTATTGTACATATTGCCTTTGATTAGCTTTTCTTATTTTATTCTTAATTTTGATTTTCGTGTGTTTATATTGTACATTACTGTTATGATGTTGAGATAGCCGGCTCCAACGTAACCTACCTTCCCATGCCCCGCCGCGGTGGTCTAGTGGCTAAGGTACTCGGCTGCTGACCCGCAGGGCGCGGGTTCGAATCCCGGCTGCGGCGGCTGCATTTCCGATGGAGGCGGAAATGTTCTAGGCCCGTGTGCTCAGATTTGGGTGCACGTTAAAGAACCCCAGGTGGTCTAAATTTCCGGAGCCCTCCACTACGGCGTCTCTCATAATCATATAGTGGTTTTGGGACGTTAAACCCCACATATCAATCAATCAACCTACCTTCCCATGCTCCACCAAATTTAAAATAAATAATTCCGCTGAAAGTGCTGCTCTCTGCAGGCCTCCAGGCCCTATCAAGCTGTTTACACAGCTTTTTGCCTGGGGTAAGCCCCAACAAGTGTGCTGGAAATGAAGTGGATTTTGGTTCTGGTTCTGACTCTTGATAATTGCTTGTTTCCGGGCGTGTGCACTGCTGACTGTGACGAGGCCCATCGAGCCCTGCTAACTTTCACAGTAAAAAAAAAAGAGTAAGATAAATAGCATGCGAGACTGACGTATTTTAAAATGATTTTTTTTTTACTAAAACGACCAGAGAATGGCAGCAACTGCTTTCTAGCATTGCCTCTACAATGTCAAATTATTTGTTGTATTCTCTGTTAGAATTAGTGCGTTGCATTTTTTTATCTATCTATCTATCTATCTATCTATCTATCTATCTATCTATCTATCTATCTATCTATCTATCTATCTATCTATCTATCTATCTATCTATCTATCTGTCTGTCTGTCTGTCTGTCTGTCTGTCTGTCTGTCTGTCTGTCTGTCTGTCTGTCTGTCTGTCTGTCTGTCTGTCTGTCTGTCTGTCTGTCTGTCTGTCTGTCTGTCTGTCTGTCTGTCTGTCTGTCTGTCTATCTATCTATCTATCTATCTATCTATCTATCTATCTGTCTGTCTATCTATCTATCTATCTATCTATCTATCTATCTATCTATCTATCTATCTATCTATCTATCTATCTATCTATCTATCTATCTATCTATCTATCTATCTATCTATCTATCTATCTATCTATCTATCTATCTATCTATCTATCTATCTATCTATCTATCTATCTATCTATCTATCTATCTATCTATCTATCTATCTATCTATCTATCTATCTATCTATCTATCTATCTATCTATCTATCTATCTGTCTGTCTGTCTGTCTGTCTGTCTGTCTGTCTGTCTGTCTGTCTGTCTGTCTGTCTGTCTGTCTGTCTGTCTGTCTGTCTGTCTGTCTGTCTGTCTGTCTGTCTGTCTGTCTGTCTGTCTGTCTGTCTGTCTGTCTGTCTGTCTGTCTGTCTGTCTGTCTGTCTGTCTGTCTGTCTGTCTGTCTGTCTGTCTGTCTGTCTGTCTGTCTGTCTGTCTGTCTGTCTGTCTGTCTGTCTGTCTGTCTGTCTGTCTGTCTATCTATCTATCTATCTATCTATCTATCTATCTATCTATCTATCTATCTATCTATCTATCTATCTATCTATCTATCTATCTATCTATCTATCTATCTATCTATCTATCTATCTATCTATCTATCTATCTATCTATCTATCTATCTATCTATCTATCTATATCTAAAATCTTCCATGGCCTCAAACTGAAAGCCCCATCGTTCGTTTCCTTCGGGTGACACATTACCGGGCTGAAGGGGTCCCAAGAGGTATTCAGGTTTTTCAGCCACAGGTTGAGCAATAACCGGAAGACTTCGGCCCAGTTCAAGCCGCAAGTGTAACCCGACAAGGCTGAGGCGCTCCCAGTTTATTTTGGATACTCGGCAAAAAAAGTGGCGGAGGCTTGCGTGGACGCGCGGTATTTCGCAACGGTCGCGGCCACACACGACGGCGTGTAACACCGCAACGCGAGAAAACCGCAACAGCTTCCAGCCCCTCCCTTCCCCACCTTCACAGTCTCGCGCGCCCCCATTTTTTTCTCTTTTCTTTTGGCAAACGCGCGCACGCAAAGATCGACGTATTTGTTAGGAGGAAACTAATCGTTCACCTTAAAAAAAGCTCGGACCAGCTTGCGTAGTTGAAAAGCTGTTCAACGTGGAAGACGCGAGTTAACGCGGGGCCTGTCGTGAGTGGGTTCCTGAAAGAGACACTACCTATTATCTATGAAGACTAGTATCACTACAGTTAGAGAATTCAACGCTATCACACAAACAGATCTACCTTGTCTTATAGAATAGATGGAAGCCTTCAGTCGCACAACATACATGCTATAGATGAAGGGAATCCCTGTGTGACACAATGACGGAAGCCTGCAGATACCTCACGAAACGCAAACACCGACCATCGACTTAGGCGTCTTTCGAGATTTGGCGAGACCTGGCGATACTTCGTCAGACGAGCGTCGGCATCAACCCGGATGACACAAAAAATAACTAACGAGTGAAAGTCACTGGCCCGCCTCGGTACCGAGCTTCAGGGCACAAATAATGTTTTGTGAATGAATGAATGAATGTCACCGCAAAAATCACGCGATAGGAAAGTGAGTGTGAGTGTGCGGTCGTTGTACTAACAGTCACATGACTGCGATGTAATATGGCGTCATTAATGACGTCACCTGTGACGTCATCGTCACTGTACGAATCACGAGCATTTATGACGGCACACTGAAGTTTTAGGAAGTCATGAACTGACCCGCAGGTCGCGGGTTCGATTCCCGGCTGCGGCGGCTGCATTTCCGATGTAGGCGGAAATGTTGTAGGCCCGTGTACTCAGATTTGGGTGCACGTTAAAGAACCCCAGGTGGTCAAAATTTCCGGAGCCCTCCACTGCGACGTCTCTCATAATCAAATGGTGATTTTGGGACGTTAAACCCCACAAATCAATCAATTAGGAAGTCATGAAGACGTCAAAAGAATAACGTCATCGCAGTGCATCGTCACTTGGTAGGCCGATCACGGAGGCCATGCTAAACAACGTGGAGGGCAGAAAGCTTGTAGTGCCTCATATTGTGGACGCGGCGCAAAACGAAGTAAGTTTCATAACGCTTTCAAAAGGAGGCCCTCAACACATTGACTGAGATGAAAAAGGAGGTGATTTTCTCCTTCACGTCATCTTGGGCGATTCCATTGGTACCTTGCGAGGTTTTGTTAATGTGTATTTTACATTAAAGCCTTGATAAACCAAACAGGTGGCTCATTGCTCATTCGCTTAACAAGTTCGGAAGCGTGACAAAGGTCGAAGATACTGCAGCAGCTGCCTGCGTGCGAAGTCTTTACAAAATTCAAGCGAGACATTCCTTTCGCCTTTGATTAGTAGCTTCGTAAGAGTTTAAACCTCCGTCAATTTTTGACCGGAATTTGGACATTATCTTAAGCTGTTACAGAGGACGGTTGCAAAAGCTACACAAAGGCGCTGCTATGAAATAAAGTAAACGAATAATAATTTGTCAGGCACGCACTAGTCGAAGGCTCTGCCACTTGCAATCGTCAGCTGCTTATTAACGTGGACTGACGCCTCACAGTACACAAAACAAAATAAAAAAAGTGGTGGTGACGAGAATAATTCACTAACATTTCACTCGTAGCTTCCTCATTGTGAATGGCCCGTCACCTCTGCTAGTTTTTTATGTTTCTAGCGTCGGGATTGACAGAAAAAGAAAAAAAAAACGTTTGGGGAGAGGGAAGCATCTAGAAATGGGTGTTTCAGCTTCCCCTCACGTGAAAACTGGTGAGCAATGACTTGTGCAGAGTTATTATTATTATTATTATTATTATTATTATTATTATTATTATTATTATTATTATTATTATTATTATTATTATTATTATTATTATTATTATTATTATTATTATTATTATTATTATTATTATTATTATTATTATTATTATTACTATTATTCCCTGCATGGTCGTTCTCAGTTCCCCACGGCATGTACGGTAGGGTGTGTCACCTTCACTAACGTCGTCGGCTATTTCTCTGGCTGACTGTTGCTATGAAGCGTGGAAACTTGGGCAAGTTGGTAGGACATAACTGAATGTAGGAACAGCGCAACCTAGAAGTAGTTACTTCGTAAATACGGAATAAAAGATTTTATTTTATTTTCTTTACTGTTCTTGTAGATACGAAGTGACTACTTCTAGGTTGCTCTGTTCCTACATTCAACTGACTGTTGCATTCATCATTTTTTTTTCTTGTGGACCAGTTGCAATAATGGGACCTACCCAATTTTCGTGGCACATTCACGTCTTTATGAAGGACCGTGACTTAGAGGACAGGGGACGCGGAAAAGCCGAGCCCCATTGGTGCCTCGCACCTCAATCTTCGGATTTGCTGTCCCCAGAGAATCTCCTCTTTTATTTCTTTTTTTTTCATCCTACTTATGGGAATGTGTGCGTGAATACGGGCCCACGCTTATTGGCCACAATAGTCTTGCATACGTAACGCCGGAGCGGAGCTCGCCTTGCCGGGAACCGGACTCTTTGGTCTCTTTATTATGGTCGATATTTCTATTTATTGCTAGCACTGTGCTTCGCGCGCACTGACTGCGTGGGGCAAGTGCGTCACGACTGGCTCAAGGACGCGGACCTGCGTGGCGCGTTTGTCCCAGACATGCACATGGCACTGCCATTCAACGACTGTAGGCCGGGGCACTCGCTCCACTCGAAAACGGCGCGGTATCGAACGACATGCGCCCTGGTTCTGCCTTTCTTTTCTATCTTTAACTCGTGCGTGTACATGTGTCTTTCTTTTAACGAGCCCGTATTTATGGATTTCGCGAAGCGGATTGGCAGAAAACTGTGAGGGAAGATAATTTGAAGGTCACTACACTAAAAAATAAATAAAACAGCAATTTGACTCCTTTTTGAGAGTGCTGGTCGGCCACGTGTGTGAATCTCTTTAAAGAGGCACGTCAACTTTCTTTTGGGGCTCATCGCACTCTCTCTTAAAAGTAGCGTCACACACAAGAGAGCTGACGTGCCACTTCAAAGAGAGTCATTACGTGGAATGGTGATGATGATGATGATGATATGTGGAGTTAAAGCTTCTGAACCACCGCCCCGCCACGGTGGTCTAGTGGCTAAGGTACTCGGCTGCTGACCCGCAGGTCGCGGGATCGAATCCCGGCTGTGGCGGCTGCTTTTCCGATGGAGGCGGAAATGTTGTAGGCCCGTGTACTCAGATTTGGATGCACGTTAAAGAACCCCAGGTGGTCGAAATTTCCGGAGTCCTTCACTACGGCGTCTCTCATAATCATATGGTGGTTTTGGGACGTTAAACCCCACATATCAATAAATCCCCTGAACCACCATATGATTATGAGAGACGCCGTAGTGGAAGGCTCCGGAAATTTCGACCACCTCCAGGCGTTCTTGAACGTGCACCACAATGTGAGCACGCGGGCCTACAACATTTTCACCTCCATCGAAAATGCAGCCGCCGCAGGTGGGATTCGATCCCGCGACTTGCGGGTCAGCTGCCGAGTACCTTAAACCACTAGACCACCACGGCAGAGCCATCATTACGTGGAAAGTCTGGACTACGCGAGAGGAGTCACCCATACAATTTTTTATAGTGTAGCGCTAACATTATTTTTTTAATTTGAGAACTTATTAGCTCGCGTTAGTTGTCATTGACCGTCGCTCTGCCGCGTGTGATGGCAACCGGAAGTTTTGCCAGGACACTCCTCAGCAAAACTGGGAAAAGAATGTGGGGGGGGGGGGGGAGGTGTTTCCGAGTACGTGAATGCTTCTCCCCCCTCCCTTCGTTCATTCGACTAGACGTAAGTAAAATATTTTGATATCCGATTGCATCAGCAGAACTATTCTTCGCACCACTTGGTTTATGAGGGCGCTGTTTGATGGATAAACACTTTAAAAACTGAGCTCGTAGAAAAGAAATCATTTTCTATGGAGAGACTGAAAGAAAGTTCAGAAAGTTACAGGTGCCAAACGAGGTGTCGTAAACAACACGTGCCTTTACGCCCGACACGCATGCATATAAACTTTACGACTCACTATACGACGTGGCTTGGGCGGAGGATCCAGTTGCTCCCAGAATATTCAATTTCTAGTGCTTCTTTTTCTTCCGGATAGCTGCTGAGATTGCTGCCTCCTGGCGCGTTTTCCTGACCAATGCAACCACGCTGAATGCTGTGGAAGGTGTTTTGAGCATCTATCTATCTATCTATCTATCTATCTATCTATCTATCTATCTATCTATCTATCTATCTATCTATCTATCTATCTATCTATCTATCTGTCTGTCTGTCTGTCTGTCTGTCTGTCTGTCTGTCTGTCTGTCTGTCTGTCTGTCTGTCTGTCTGTCTGTCTGTCTGTCTGTCTGTCTGTCTGTCTGTCTGTCTGTCTGTCTGTCTGTCTGTCTTGTTGTTGTCTGTCTTGTTGTTGTCTGTCTTGTTGTTGCCACTCTGCCATCTTGGTTCAAGGACACTCCGTACTCCGTGTACAATCTGTAAAAATATTTCTACCCCCTGCCTACTCTTACTCCGTGACATTTTGGTGGAGGTGCGGAGTAACGATCCCCGTACCTTTCGCCTCATCTCACCCCATGACAATGTTATTATTATTATTATTATTATTATTATTATTATTATTATTATTATTATTATTATTATTATTATTATTATTATTATTATTATTATTATTATTATTATTACAAAATTGGCTCACGCATTCAGTCGCAGTCATAGACTGAACAATCAGTGCGGCAGGAAGCGCTTAATGTGCGAATTACTGTGGCTGCGAGAATATGTAATTGTTTCGGAATATCTGCTCGTACGTTTTTTGTGTACAACGTCGCTCTGAGTGTGTCGACTCGTGAAAGTGGGCGTGCATTGAATCAGCCTATGCAACTGCGCGGCACTGCGGCATGCCTACGAACATGGTCCCTGCAGAGCTATCCGGCTTATACCGCGTCCACGCCTTAATTGCCGGGCGGTAGAGGGCCACGTGTACCCTGTATGCTGGAGCGATAAAACCTAATGACTGTCCTGCTAATTGCTTGAAAGGGAACTGCTGTATGCAAATAGAGCTACTGGTGGCAGAGCGACAGCAGAGTGCCCAGCGAATCGGTATACTCAGCGATGAAATGTTCCTAACGCCGATAATACATCAGATCTTTGCAGCAGTCGTGCAAGTCAGCGTTCATGGAAATTGTTGCTAGTGGCCAATAACCGTATGAAAGTGGCTTGGTGGCTAGACGAATTCCTATATAAGCTGCTTTCAGCTAAGGGGTGGTGCCGAGTGCTTAACGTCTTGAGAGACGAAAGGTGTGCACTATAGTATCGCTGTATGTAAGTCGGCTTGTATACTATTGCTAACTCTGTGAATCCTCCTGCTCAAAGTGCGGTGTGACGCTAAGTTATCGATAGAGAAAAAGAGAGAAAAGAGAGATCAAAAGGGAGGAAATAGGGTGTCAATTACGATAGTGGCATGAATATTAAATGGGAAGAAAATGGCAACGAATATGAAAAAGGTTAAAACGTGAATGTAGTAGCAATAGCAGTGCTACTAGACGCAGTAGTAGTTAGGTTAGGTTAATTTGGTTTTTTATGGCGCAAAATCAGCTAAGGCTATGCTGCGCCAGACACAAGACTTTCAGGAATGGACACTAAAAAGATGAGATTTTAAAGCTTATTTAACAGGTTACATTCTTTCAGAAAGATTAGCAAGTCAGGCAGAGGTACTAGAGGGTCATCTCCTAGGAACAAGGCAGGGTGTAAAGGTATGTGTTGTTTGTATAGCTTGCTGAGATGTTTTTGTCTCTGTGTTTCAATGGTAGGACATGTGATTAGGATGTGCATAAGTGTTAACGCTTCTTGGCATTTTTCACACGTTGGTTGTTCTTCCTTTGCGTGTAATAAGTTGTGTGTCAAGTGTGTGTGTCCAATGCGAAGTCGGCATAATACAACTTCAATAAACCATTGCTGGTGACGGCAGGTCTTCCATTCTCCGAGTGTGGGTTTCACCAGGTAGAGCTTATTGTTCAACAGTAGTAGTAGTAGTAGTAGTAGTAGTAGTAGTAGTAGTAGTAGTAGTAGTAGTAGTAGTAGTAGTAGTAGTAGTAGTAGTAGTAGTAGTAGTAGTAAAATAATATGGTGGCGAACTGAAGTAGACAATGTATACATCCGAATGTACCCCGGGTGCATACGAAACGAGGGCCTTGCGAAGGAAAACGATCGTGCATTTCGTGTCGGAAAAAGCTATTTCAACAGCCTCCATTCTTCCTGCGACAGAAAAACAAGCCTAAAGCAATGACTGACCCATTGCCGAGGGAGGCTCAATAAAAAAAATGTTGCTCTTTTAGAAGTAAAGCATTTTGTTTTTTGCCTAAAGATAAAATTTATAAAATGTTGAAAAAAAAACAGGCCCGTAAAAAGTGGTCCCCGTTGCTGAAACTATTGCCTCAAACAAAAAAGAGAGCGGGTTCAGATAAGGGAGAAAGGGAAGATAAGGAACAAAACAATGGCAGGCCGCGCGCATGTCATCTTTGTCTCGATGTAAACGGGAGGGCAAAGAAAAAGTGCGTCAAGAAAAATAATAGAATCGCGAGGCCCTGTTTCGCCGTCTCCTTTGTCGCGTCCTAGTGTAAAGAATGGCGTCTTAAATGGCCTTGTCGCAATCACAAATGAATTCAAAGCGAGGCACTCGGAGACCATTGTCCCGCTGCTCCCGGGTCGTAAAGGAAGCCCGTCGGTGATTAGGGCCGCAGGAGAGCTGCATGCTCCTTTACGTATACTTACATATACGCGTTGTGCCTGCCTATGTATTATCGCGTTTGCCTGCTTTCGTCTATATACCTCGTCTTTTCGTGTGTGTAGTTTCCCTGCGTGCCTGCTATAGTGTCCGTTTGGTAGCGAAGTATTTTTTGTCTCCATCTTCCCGCCCGTTTCATTGTGAGCATCTGTGTTTGCTCGTATTCCGCAACTGTCCGCGATTTCTAAGGACGTTAACAAAAAGAGCCCTCCTTAGTTTTTGTCCGTCACTCCACGGGATGTGTGGAATCCGTAAGGAACGTACTTGGCGTTCGTTTTTTTTTATTTGGCTTACTCCCTTCTTACTTTTATCGCTGCTTGTTGGGGGGTTGGAAACAAGTTCAAACGTGATTTGCTGGGCTGTTTGCAACATAGGCTAGCAAACCGGAGGTTTTATCCATGAAACAACTTTTGGGCAAACGGACGGTCTTTTTTTTCGAATAGTTTAGATTTCGTCCATGCTTGCTTTGTCTTCTTTACGTGCCAAGCCTGCTACGCCTGCCATGCATTCTATGCTTAATATGCCTGCTATGCTTGCCATTCTTTCTCTGTTTGCGTTGCCAGCCCTGTCTTTTCTGCCTGTCATTCCTACTAAGCCTGTTGTGCTTGTTTTATCAGCTGCGCTAGCCGTTCCTGCCATGTCTGACCTACGCAACCTGCCTGCTTATCATGCTTGCCATACCTTATTAATTTTTCAAAGTTTTTCTGCGACTCTGTGGAAGACACCGTTCCAGTGACTGCGGCGATGGACGTGGATTCGCCTGGGCTTCCACCGCAACCATCGACGTCGTCCGCAGCTACCACGAGAAAGCGTACGGGCCACCCGAGTGATGCCGACAGCGAAGACACGCTGATTTACTCTACGGCCAGCGACGAGAGCTCCGACGAAGGCGAATTCGTGCCTGTGACAAGGCGGCAGCGAAAAAGAAGACTAGTGATGCCGTCTCCAACAACAAGTAAGAATGTGACGACGACGCGAGAGCCCACGACATACACAATTCTGTTTGTGCCGGTCGATGCGGCTCATAGTCTCAGCCGGCTCAATCGTCAAGTCACGTCTAGGTTTCTTGAGGAACTCGCCCAGGGAGAGATCGCGGACGTGCGGATCAATGGCCGTAAGAATATCCTCGCCGTAGACGTCACTCAACGAAGCACATTGGACGTGCTGAGCAACGTCAAGATGTTGGATAACATCAGTGTTCGCTCATATATACCTGATGGCCGCGACTCTACGGCAGGCGTCATTTACGACGTCGACATTTCCATCAGCGAAAGTGACTTTGCTGCTCTCATCAAACCGGTGTCTGCAGAACCTACTATACTGCAAGCTCGTCGCCTTGGCAAATCACGCTGCGTGAAGCTCGTGTTCAAGGGTGACAGCCTTCCATCGCAAGTCAAGGTCGGACATTTTCGACACACAGTGCGACCCTTCGTACCGAAGCCCCTTCAATGCCGGAAATGTTATAGATTGGGACATGTCAGTGCTGTTTGTACAAACCTGGCTGTGTGCTCGCTATGCTCAGAATCACATAGCGCAGACGCTTGCCAGGCAGAACTTCGAAAATGTCGAAACTGTCATGGCCCTCACGAAGCATCGTCGAAAGATTGCCCAATCATGAAAAAGGAAATGCAAGTGTTGAGGCAAATGGTCCGGGACGGCTCAACTCACAGGGAAGCCGCTGCCCAAGTACGACGCCGGCGGTCTCGTCGCCGGAGGCCCCTGAGGAGACCCAGTGCTGAAGCAAGGATTGAACCTCACCAAACGACCACCGGCATACCACCTCAAGCGTCCAGACACACCGACAACAAATCCTCCAAGCAAGACAAGAGCATCACCGGCTCGCCTGAAGCATGGCCAGTGCTGCCAACGATAGACGCACCGTCTGAGCCACCACATCGCTCGTCTACAATCACTTCGGAACGAGAATGTGGTGATAGTCGCGACAAAGAAATCGTAGCCATGGTAAAGGCCCTTATGAATACCATTCGTATGCTCCTCACTAGCATTGACAGTCCGGCTGCAAAGAGTACACTTCAGTTAGTGGATGCGCTGAAGCCGGTGCTATCAAGTCTGGAAAGGCACCATGGCTCCGCCTCTGCAAGCCTTTCGTAAAGAGGTCAAAGGAGCTTCGATATTTCAGTGGAATGCCCGAGGCCTCAAGCCCCGCATTTCTGATATACGAGAATTTGTGTTCAAAAACCAGTTTCCAATTATTGTTATCTGTGAGCCAAGGCTACACAATGCAATACGACTATCCAGGTACGAAGCCTTCAAGTCCGCTACCTGCAACGAACAAAGTAAAGTCATTGTATATATCAGATGCGACCTTACCTATATCGAGCACCGTGTAGCACCTCACGATGACAACCAGTATGTCTGCTTGACAGTTAAACGTAGAGACCTCAATTTCACGCTCGTAGGCGCATATATATCACCTTCGAACCGTTTTGAACCTGAAAGACTACGTGCACTGTTAACAGCCACACCTGGACCATGGATCATCACCGGAGATTTCAACGCTCACCACCCACTATGGGGAAGTCAGAAGACAGACAGTCGCGGAAGGCAAGTATTCTCCTTTGCTCTGGAGCAGCAGCTGCTTTGTGTAAACGACGGAAGCCCAACGTTTCTACGGGGAACGACATACAGCAGCTGCCTTGACTTGACATTTGTGTCACGAAGCCTAAATGGAAAGGTCAAGTGGTTCGCAGACTATGAAACTCACGGAAGCGACCACATACCAACTTATTTGAAGATCAAGGGCCTGGAAAAATCGCCAAACTACGACACTTCGACTCGCATCGACTGGACAAAGTTCAGGTCACTGACGGAAAAAAGGTGTCAAGAAAATAAAACGCCTCCTCTTGACACCCTCGAGGACATGATTAGAGGTGCTACTCAAGAAGCGACCTATCATATTCAACATACTTCAGATTATTGTCAATATCAAGCGGAATTGGAACGGCTCAGAGCAATCCGTCGTCGCGCAGAAAGAAGATATAGGCGCACTAAGTCCATTGACGACTTGAGGGAGGCAAGGCGCCTACAGAAAAAAATTCAGCGGCGAATCATCTCACTTCAATCCTTTCGCTGGAAACATCTGTGCGAATCTTTGGATCCACACAAGCCTTTGACGCAGACATGGAGGATTGTCCGTGGCCTACGAACATCGCCACATCAACATCGCCCCTTCAAGTGTCTTTCTCTCCACCAAGGACGCACCGAAATAGAAGTAGCAGAAGATTTCTGCATGAAAGTTGCCGGTCATGCGTCCACGTGCACCACGCGCCACCTAGAAAACGCTCCAGTTTCCAGAGATTCAAGAATGGACACCTTTTTCTCTCTAGAGGAACTACAAGCGGCCTTGACGGCATGCAAACGATCTTCATCGCCTGGTCCGGATGGGATCACGTACATGGCTCTTTGCAACCTCGGAGAAGCAGCTCGACGGGCCCTTCTATCCGTGTACAACGACTCGTGAAGCAGCGGACTTATCCCTCATTCATGGAAATCCAGCCGCCTCGTCCCTGTGCTTAAACCAGGTAAATCTCCTCTGCACTTGACCTCTTATCGCCCCATCGCGCTTACCAGCTGTTTCGGGAAAGTGATGGAGAGGATGATTTTGACTCGTCTAGAGTGGTACCTGGAGCGCCACGAGGTATACCCTCATGCTATGACGGGCTTTCGGCGTGGGAGGTCCGCAATTGATAACGTTATAGACCTGGTCTCATCTGTTCAGCATCAGAAAAGACTGAAACGTTTATCCGCGGCGTTGTTCTTGGACGTGAAAGGTGCATACGATAACGTATCACATGAAGCCATTCTGGATGTCATGGCAAATGTTGGATTAGGGGGTCGGATTTACCAATGGATCCACAGCTATCTGAAAGGCAGAACTTTCTTTGTACAGACGGAGAGTGGCACAACAACGCACCATTGCAACCGTCGAGGCGTGCCTCAAGGCGGCGTTCTTAGCCCCACACTTTTCAATCTAGCGCTACTCGACCTAGTTTATGCACTTCCAAAATCTGTCCATCTATCAATATATGCAGATGACATCTGCATCTGGGCGTCAGGCGTAACACGCCTTCATTTGCGTGCCCGGCTTCAGAGAGCGGCAAAAATAGCGACAAAGAACCTGGAAGAACGGGGACTAGAGCTGTCATCAGAGAAATGCTCGCTTATAGCATTCACGCATAAGGCTATGAGCCCATATGTTATTAAAATCAACGGACACACGATCAACTACGTGAAGACCCACCGATTCCTCAGAGTCATAGTTGATCGCGACCTCTCCTGGAGCCCTCACATCGCCCACATGAAAACTAAACTCACCATGATCACCCACGTACTGAGGTTTCTTGCTGGAAAAACGTGGGGTGCATCGGTACAAGCAATGCTCCAACTCTACACTGTTTTGTTCCTCGGTTATATGCGATACAGCTTACCTGTCATTGCGGGATCGGAAGAACAAACTTGCGCGTCCTCCAGTCGATCCAAGCCCAAGCCCTGAGGATATGCCTTGGTCTCCCGAGGTGCGCGTCTACAGCAGCGACAGTCATGATTGCGCGTGATTATCCAGTCAACGCATACATCCGCGTAGACGCTTTGAGAATGCACATAAGACATTTCGCTCGGCTTCCATCTCATCACCTAGCCTCACTTCGAACTTCCAGGCCCCACTCAGCGTTCAGCGCAACTGTAGCTCAGCATTGCGCAGTGCTTCCATTGCACTTCACGCATGCAGCACAGCCGCCAATACCATTATGGTGCCTACACCCACTCAAAGCCCATCTTACAATTCCTGGCATCCAAAATAAGAAAAAGTCGTCGCATCTAGCCCTGAAACAGGCCACATTACTTTTCCTGCAAGAGAAGCACAACGGACGCCTTCACATTTACACGGATGGCTCGGTGTCTTCAGTAAGCTCTGCAGGGGCGGTGGTTATTCCCGCGAGGAACACCACAATTAAATTCATGACATCGCACATGACGTCGTCGACAGCTGCAGAACTTGCAGCCATTCGTGCAGCTCTGGAGTTTATAGTGAAAGAACCTTCGGGAATTTGGTCAATCTTCTCGGACTCGAAGGCATCTCTTCAATGTCTTATATCACCCTTTAGCCATGGACCTAATGAACAGTTAGTAGCTGAAATAAGACTTCTTCATCACCAAGCAACCGAAAAACAGCACAGCATAGTGTATCAGTGGATACCAGGTCATTGCGGTATATATGGCAATGACCGCGCAGATGAGGCCGCTAGATCTGCACACGATGGTACCCAATACACAGCCATCCCGTTTCTCAAGAACCGACGCAGCTACAAGACTTCGTTCGCTTGCACGTGACCTCACACTGGTACAGTGGAACTCGACAGACTTCACAAACGAGCGCCTGCATAACTTGGATCCCGATCTGCAGCTTCGTCTTCCCCCAAGGATATCTCGAGCTGAGGAGACTCTTCTATGCCGCCTGTGGCTTGGAGTGGCCTTCACGAACGCATACTCTTATCTCATCGGGATGGCCAGCTCTCCTACATGCACTTACTGCAGTTGCGAAGAAACCATCGCGCATCTTCTGTGTGAGTGCACCTATTTCAACGTGCAAAGACAAGAACTCACTGCAGCTCTGGATAGACTAGACAATCGGCCTTTGTCGGAACAAAGGATTCTGGGTCATTGGCCAAGCCCATCCTCAGCCCAGAAGGCTTTGAAAGCTTTGCTGCGCTTTTTGCGGACAACTGGCCTCAGAGACAGACTATAGTGTCTTATACTCTTTGATGTTGCCTTTCCTCTGTCGCAGTTTTTTTTTAGATTTTCTTTCTCTTCGCAGCATTTCTTTTTAACATCTATCATTCCCCTCACCCCTTTCCCCAGCACAGGGTAGCCAGCCGGTCTAAGAACTGGCTAACCTCCCTGTCTTTCCGCCTAAACTTTCTTCTTCCTTATTAATCTCTCGACTGCGCTAAGATTCTCCTAGAGATTTAAATCAAGAAAGGACAAATACAGGGGGTGAAATTAGCAGCGTGCTTTTTATCATCAAGCTTCTGATATGCTTTCATCTACAGTGTACGCTCAGTTGGATGAGTCAAAGCTTAAGAAAAACGTCCACGTTAAGCCTTTCTGTGCACATTGACAAACGCCTACTCCACAGGCACAACCCGGCACTAGGTGCGTGCAAAAGAAATCCTTAATTCCGGCTTTTCGAGACAAGGCATGATAAGGATTTAATATTTAAGTTATCTCGCTTTCGGATGATGGAGACTCTCTGAAATTGAAAGAATGTCTTACTATAGTTATTCACTTTGATTTCTAAATTCTTTTTTGACAGACAGTTCACCCACCGTTAGATTCCGCATGTCCTTACGGGCGTACTAAATTTATCCGTAATAAAGGGACTACCAGGATTGGTTTAACGCCGCTCAGTATGTGTCGTTTCAGCAAAATATAAAACCACATATATCTGATGAGTAATCATGGAAAATAGAGCTCTTCCGGAAGTCATAGCTTTGGCAGCAAGAAATGTTTTCCAATCGAAACGTCATTTCAATCGAGATTTTCTCTTCATCACTCAAGATCTTCTCATCACCTTAAGCCTCCCCCTTGTCCCGAACTTCTCTCCTGCATAGATATCAGTATCAGAATGAGTTTATTGTGATGATTAAAATATCTCATGATGTCAGTATGCAGATGTAGTTCTCGAAGTTAAACACTCAATGGGACCTCTTTTACAAACTACACTCAAAATATGTTTCCGCAGTTTGTATACAATGAGCAATAGCTCTGTTACAGCATTAGCCAGAGTTACGGAAGTAAAGGTGTACAAATACTATGCATATACAGAGCCTTTCCCGCGAGAGAAGTTACATATTAATAAACAGTCTATATTTCATTAAATACAACACGTAATTAAGAAAGCCCTATTGAAGACAACAAGATATATCAGTATAAATCATGTGGTGCACATATATATATAGTTATTGCGAGAGAAAAAAATACTGCATGTCAAGGACTTCCAGCATCCCACATCAATCTCTGATGTTACAAATCAAACAGGCTGAATAGTACTAGAATAAACGAAACGTCTGAAACAGAAACATACAGACAATTACATCTAGTCTGAACTTGACCTGCAGGTATTTGAATACCACGATAGTGGGAGTGCCCGGAAAATGCGCATTTCCGCAAGCCACTGCTGGCGTGTCTTACGCGACTCAGCGAAAACAAATAAGAATGGTTCTTCTGTACACACTTTTGTCTATACTTTCTTACTCGTACGTAGTGCAGTACAGTCTTTGCAGCTAGCTACCCTTAGGGAAAGGGAGTTAGATCTCCTTTTGCCGTGTCCATCGTAACAAAACCGCTTCAATTGAAGAAGATCTGACATGGAATGTTCAGGATGCATGGAATCAGCGCAAGCTCTCACTTTTTATTTTCGAGCGAAGTTACGTTTATTCTCTTGTGCAGTTTCCGGCTCGCTTCCTAGTAATAACGGTGACCCGCTGCGCAGTGTTGCCCGCAGGCACCCGGCTCTGTATATTCAATTAGCGTTCCACTATTTCAGCTAAGTGCCTGCTGCCGGTCCTACCGGACTAGGTGATTCCACTGTTGCTGCGCCTGGCCCTTCTAATCACGAGTTGTACGCGAAAAGACTGTAGTTCCCGAGAATCCCCATAAGCGACCGCGTACGAAAAGCTTTAGGCTATAGACAAGTTAATTGTTAGGTGCGTGCTTAGGCAATAACATCCTCCCTAGTAATTCTTTACCCTCATATTTATTCAGGCGAAAGCCTTTGATCCCCCCTTAAAACGCGAAAGTTTATCGTCGGTGTAAGCAGGGCCGTACCCAGGAATTTTTGTCAAGGGGTGGTGTGTTGATGTGTAGAACGGCCAACTTTGGCAACTGGTGGTCAATGTAAAGACTTGTAAATACTTTAGTATCACCCGAAAAGGTAAAGCATGAACATATTTCGGGGAGTGCCGGAACCCCTTCAACTTCCTCCTCCACCCACCCAGATACGGTCCTGGGCGTCAGGCTGAGGGATGCAAAAAGTCGCCGCCACCTAGTGATGTCGTCGTTACCGTCACAGATTGCCTACGTTCGTGGCTTGCCCATGACTCACACATGACGTCACGTTTTGTGACGTCATATGATGAAATGTTCACGTGGCATCGTCTCTCGGTCTGTAGGGTGGGCCGATCACGGAGGTAACGGAAAACCAGGCAAATTAAAGAAAGCTTGCAGTGCCTCAGATCTCGGAGGCAGTGCGAAACCTCGTTAGACGCAGAAAGCTTTCGGATGGGGGCAGGTGAGAATCAATACAATCGACTAAAAAGAAAACAGAAACATTGCTTTCGCATTCGAGTCGTCTTCGGCGAATAAGTAAGCTACTTCTTGAGACTTTATTCAAGGATAAGACGTATCCTTTATGCCTCAGTAGATTAAGACATCGAGAATGTGTGAGAACTCGGAGAGAGCCGGACGACGCAGCCTGCGGCACAAAACTGAACTCAGCAACTATATACTAATTCACACTATTTATAACAATACGAAGGAGTCGCCTTTTGAGCGTCACTTATCAAAGTCTATTCAATGTCGCTTATCAAAGTCTGTTCAATATCCGACGGCATCTGCTGCGTTTTTTACTCATCACACTACTTCCTGATGCTTTCTGCTTGGTGCTATATGGGTTTGTTTCCAGAAAAGCGGGAAGGAACAAGCGTTATTAGAGGTTCTTAGAACCGCGACAGCTAGTATGCTGACATTCGAAATTCCCACAAGCTTTTTTGACGTGCACTGACTCGTCCGTTGAGTACTCTGGCGGAGTGAAACTACACTACGCATGAGAAATATAGACATGCGCCAAGTTTCTATTTTTCAAAAAAAGAAATAAGCAAGCATTTCATTTCAAAAGCGTGTCTTCAATAGAACGCCCACGTTGGGAGCTTGAAGCAAAAATGAATAGACGAAATGAGATAGAGAACGGCCACTATTCTTCTTAGACTTTTCGACTGCAGTACTGAGTCGAGGAGATGAAAAACATTTCGTCTCTTTACGAACCACGTTAGAAGCAGACTAAATTTCTGGTCGTGCAAACAATGCAGAAAACTGCGTTGAAAACATGGGAGAATAAATGTGCCCCAGGCAAGAATGCGCCTCTTGTCGTTAAGAGTCAAATGAAAATTTTAGAAAACCTAGACATAAAGTGTATTAAAACAGATACGTCTGGTAGTGAGCCTTTTACTTAAAAATAATTCATAAACAGCAACAGCAATAAGGAAAAAAAAGAAAGCTGTAAATTGAAATGGGTAATGCGACGGCTGTTTGTTTTATCTCTGCGAAAGCAGTGCAGTGTTTTCGCAATAGGCTTCCAAGATTTCGTTTTTGTCAGTCTCGCGGATTAAGTTTCACATGTTTCGTTCCTTTGAGTGCTGTTTACCACTAACCGGCTATTCTAATATAATATTATGCGCAAGATGAAATTTTTTGCTTGAAGGGTGGCTTTTTCAAGCAATTCAAGTGGACCATGTTCATAAAATTTTGTCCGTGGTATTCAGAAACGTCCGATGTTACAAAATGTCGCGATGTTTGAAAACATATTCGTATCACGAGCTCGTCTTTTATTATGTTTCTTCTCGTGCTCATAAAAACGCTCGGGATCTTTCAGCTATACTGCTTGGTCCTGGAAAGGGAGTAAAACGGTTTACATTCTTCAAAATATGTAAAATTAAACTGCGGACTTGAATCTTCGTTGCAATTTTCGACAGGTTTCACTAGCATCATGTCCATTGCCTCTAGTATAAAACATCTATTCTCTCAATTATATACGCCGTAGAAAGAGAGAGAGATAAATGAGGGGAGGAAAATAGGGGGAAAATAACGGCGGGGAGGTTAACCAGCCTATAGGCAGCCGGTTCACGATGCAATGAAATGCAAGGAGGTTAACCAGACGCATGTCCGATCAGCTAAAAGACATATTTGCTGATATGGGCCGAATAGCTCACATCATACCCCGCCGCGGTGGTCTAGTGGCTAATGTACTCGGCTGCTGACCCGCAGGTCGTGGGATTGAATCCCGGCTGCGGCGGCTGAATTTCCGATGGAGTCGGAAATGTCGTAGGCCCGTGTGCTCAGCTTTGGATGCACGTTAAAGAACCCGAGGTGGTCGAAATTTCCGGAGCCCTCCATCACTACGGCGTCTCTCGTAATGATATGGTGGCTTTGGGACGTTAAGCCCCGCATATCAATCAGCTCACATAACGAGGTTCGCAGGCAGTCTCCGCAGAAGAATAAGCGCGTGGAAATCATCTGTCGACAGGACTGCTTGTCGACTCGTATGTATATAATAATCTTCACCCTCATGAAGGGAAAACAATTTCTTCCGTCATCATGTTAAATACGCAAACTTTACGGTTCTGTTCAGTAGTTGTGCAGTTTTTCACAACATCGTATATGACATTGTAAACAACTATTATATGATTGGTTGATTGAGTGATTGATTAATTGAGTGAGTGAGTGAGTGAGTGAGTGAGTGAGTGAGTGAGTGAAAACAAGTACGTGCGATGTTTGTCCCCGACTGGCTCTTCTTTCGGAGCAGAGGGCTGAGGCATTCGTAAGTAAGTAATCGTTCGTATACGAGGAGTTCCTGGCCAGTCACAATGCTGGCTATATCATTCACGAGAGTCTTCGCACAGCCTCCACAAAACGAAAATGGCGCAGCAAAATCGTAGAAGTTTTGCAGTTCGTGCGAGTGTAAGAGCTTTGCAATTTCCGTCCGGGAATAACGGGTACGCATGTAAAATCTGCCAGTACAATGCGGCCATTCACTAAATAGCTTCGATCTTAGCGTTCAAGGTCAGTCTCGGCTTTCTCGTTCAAAAGTTTGATTTATCTACAGCGACTCCAGGCCGGTCATCAAAGCCTTCGAACGCGGAGTCATCTCCGACCAGGCGTTACGTATCCTGCGCAATGCGGACTTAAGTGCCCTGAAGCACCACACTGTCATCTGGTTCCCCGCCCATCTCGGCCAGGTGCCGGGTGCCCTATCCAACCTCAACGAGATCGCCCATGATGCAGCGCGCGCACTTACCGACCGCGCTGCCACAGGGCGACCTCATCTTGCTGGGTTGGATACCAATCGGGATGCACCAATCACGTACAATGAAATTACAAAGCACTTTTACTTGGAACGCCGCATTTTTCCACCCCCACATCCGAAACTTAACCGACCGCAGGCATTAACCCTACGCCTATTACAGACACACACGTACCCAAACCTTGCCACGCTTCACATTTATTATCCCGATGCATACCCCAGCGACACATGCCCATCATGTGGACACACAGCGACATTCGCACACATGCTCTGGGAGTGTAGAACAACTCCTCCCGACTCTACCTCAAGCAAGTGGGAGAGGTCCCTCAGGAGCTCACTTCTCGCCGACCAGCAATGGGCCGTCCAGCAGGCCAACGAAGCGGCCGCCAGGTACTCCCTGTCGGTCCCTACGTGGGAGACGCCCGCTACGCGCTAAGCGCGTCCTACAGGACTGAAATAAAGTTTTTTCATTCCATTCCATTCCATTCCATTCCATGCTCGTGATTGTCCCCCATCCTTGCACATTCCCCTCTATATGTTGCTTACCCTCACAAGCCGACATGCCGGGTTTCAGGCTCGGCCCCATTATAGTGCCTCATCACAGAAATCTCTCGGAAAACGCCCCGTGCTTCACCACCCCCTCCGAAGTTTCGCGTTAGCGGAGCTGGAACACCCATCTGCTTTTCCGACAGGCCGATCTATAAGCTCCGCGAGATGCACATGCCTTCGACCGCGCTGCACGTTTCTAAACGTCAGACGCATACGTTGACTGCGTGCATCGTATGCGTGCTGTTCCAAGGACGAATCAGTGCGAGATCTGCGGCGCACTCCCGAGAGTATCTCGGAGCGAGGAAATAGTGAGCCCGTAAAACGCAGCAACGAATCTCCCGCGTATCTCTCCGTTTCCTTCCTCCGCTACCGTGCTTTCTCTCAGCCATGCCCTGTTGGTGTTTTCAATCCCTTTTCTCCGGACTTTATGGAGATTTTGCCTCGCCAGTTTGCTTCGGTTACTGTCGCGTTTCACTATCGATTTTCTTATCTTTCATCTCAACTCTGTCTTCTTTCTTTTTTTGTCGCTGAATTCTTTCTTCGAGGCGGGGAGGTTCCGGTATTGTGTGCTTTCGATAAAGTATAGGTTTTAAGAACTCAATAAAAAAGAAAGCGCGAATGAAAGAAAGGAAAAAAAAATCGGAGAGTGTCAGCTGCGACAAAATCGTTCGATGCACACCGTTTTGTAAGCGTTGTGCAGAGGCACGCTGGTGACTGCGCCCTGCGCAGACAGTGACTGGAAAGGATTGCATTTTAGAGTTGAAAAGGGTGGACTGCGTGCTTTTGTCTGTACCGTTTCGAACTCTTTGTCGAGAATGAATTGATTGTAAGATAAGTTTCTCCGATTTAACGTTGGCCGTTTTTGGCGGCGCCGAAGGTCGCGAATTTCCCCGCAGTGGCAGGATTGACATCGATTCAGAGGAAAGTAAATTGTTCGTTCTATAGCAAAATATTTATTGCTACAAAAACATAAGAGAAGTAATGAAATAACTGGAAGCGCAAACCAACGGGACACAAGAGAAGAGACAAACAAGCGCAGTGCCCGTTGGTTTGCGCTTCCAATTATTTCATTATGAATTTGTACCAACTAGCCCGCCTTTCAACCCTTCTGTAAGAGAAGTCAATTGGTGTTTTGGTATAATAGTTTCCGTTTTCATTAAATTATTGCCCGTCTGTCTGTCTGTGGTGTGTGTGTTTGATGATATGTGGGGTTTAACGTCCCAAAACCACCATTGGTGTGTGTGTGTGTGTGTTTGTGTGTGCGTGTGTGTGTGTGTGTGTGCGTGTGTGTGTGTGTATGTGTGTGTGTGTGTGTGTGTGTGTGTGTGTGTGTTCGTGCATATACGTTCGTACGCTTTCGCGTTGTGCACTGCAAAATAATATAAGAGAAGGCGTTGCCAATAATAACGACTCCACTGCACGCAAATTTCTTGCTCAGTTTGTGAAATTTACACATTTCACATTTTTTAGAAGAAAAAGTACGAAAGGCGTCCCTGAGGCCTTCTAAATTCGCCGTTGATATTGTTCGTGAAAGGCTTAGACTTTCATTCCTCTACCTCCTCCTATTTCGTTCTTGCACACCATTTCCCAACAGACACACCACGCTGTGGTCTAATACTTTCTCTTTTTTCTACGTGTTTCTGTTTTGAAGTAAGCTGTATCGCCACAACCTGCTCGGAAATGTCGAAGTACACACGCAATTCATGCGTGTAGTAGCATAAGCATATACGACGTCTCAGAACGTGCCCGCTTGTTGGCGCGCCTCCAAAATGCAGATGTGGCGTTGGCGGCGGAATATTCTGCCTGCCGCTAGTGGGCGGTGAACCAGACGCGCATATTGCGCTTCACATCAACGCTCTGAAATGTACGTTCACCTACAGAACAGCGAAGGCAATATTTAGTCCTTCCTACTATCTATCTATCTATCTATCTATCTATCTATCTATCTATCTATCTATCTATCTATCTATCTATCTATCTATCTATCTATCTATCTATCTATCTATCTATCTATCTATCTATCTATCTATCTATCTATCTATCTATCTATCTATCTATCAAATTACTGCTCGGTGGCGTCCACATATCACGCGGCACCTATTCGTCGGTCTTCTCACACAGAACGTCAAATAGCTATTTTATTCCCTCTTTCAAGACAGAAGACTTTTCGACGACCTTTGCCCGCGAAGCACGCAGCCTCGCCGCGGTATACGCTGCTGCTGACCCACTAACCTAACCTAACCTAACCTAACCTAACCTAACAAGTCGCGCGATCGAATGCCGGCTGCGCCGGCTGCATTTTCTATCGAGTCGAAAATGCTGCGGGCTCGTGTGCCCACATTTGGGTGACCGGTGAAGAACCCTTGGTGGTCTAAATTACGGGAGCCCTCCACTATGGCGCCTCTCATAATCACATGGTGGCATTGCGACGTTAAACTGCACACATGTATCAAATCATTAAATCAATTCCACGTTGAAAAGCATGCGCCCGCAGGCCTCAGAGTTTCTCGTGCGCATAGAATCGTATCTATGTGCAGGTCATCTTTTGTCGTTCTTGAACCACACTGAGCCTGCAATTTCCGCTTACACCTTGCGCAAACACTGCGAGAAGAATCAGATGCTACGCCTCAACGAGGAATAATCTGCTTGCTCTATTTGTACTAGCTGCGCGGAGATTCGAAGTAAAAACAATCTTGTTTCCGAAGCGGGATTGCCATTTCATCGCACTCGATTATACAGAGCTAAAACAAATGGTGAACGATGGGCCCTCCAAGTTGTTGCGATGTCGTAAGTGGATCGTGGGTGTTTTGCTTTAAGCGTATGGGGATGAAAAAAAGAAGCTTGCATGGCGTGTCGCGATGACTGTTCCATACAGGGATTCTCGTTGCGTTGTACAAAGGAACCGCTTACTGAAGAAAGCCGATATCCGCCGTGTTATATCATGCATGCGCAGTTCACTTCGATAAAGACATTACTTCAACCATTTTTTATGCAGGGGTGGCCCCCTGTGATAAGAAATATAGAGCTCTTGCTAGAAACGTGTGTTGAAACTCTCCGAGCATAACGTGTGCATTCGAAGCCTTGCGCGCAACAAGATAGGAGTGCATAATAAGGCACGCTGAATATGCATCCGCGTATCCGTCGTCTTTTTTCGTCACAGTGTTTCTCGGAGCAGAACGTTTAAACACACTTAAAATTTAACCGCTTGATTGATTGATATGGGGGGTTTAACGTCCCAAAACCACCATTTGATTATGAGAGACGCCGTAGTGGAGGGCTCCGGAACTTTCAACCACCTGGGGTTCTCTAACGTGCACCTAAATCTGAGCATACGGGCCTACAACATTTCCGCCTCCATTGGAAATGCAGCCACCGCAGCCGGGATGCGAACCCGCGACCTGCGGGTCAGCAGCCGAGTACCTTAGCCACTATAGACCCCCGCTGCGGGGCTAAAATTTAACCGCTACATTACCTCATGGTTTCCGATGGCTCGCCAGTCACAAATTATTGCTTCAGTTCTTCGGGGCCCGTATTCACACATAAAAAAAAGGTCTTAATCAAACAAAATTGTGAGAGAATATTGCCTCGTAGCAATATTTAAGCCGATCACGACGCGGAACATAGCATAAACCACGCCGCATGACCAATGGCGAAATACACGTAAGTTGAAGAAAGTGTTGTGAATTCGCCTTCATGCTATCGCCCTTCCCATATTTGCAGCAGGAGTGGCGCGTCACAAGTGTTCATAAAGCTGACTGACTCGCATATTCCGTGCTGAAGGGTTGTGTCTTCCGCGATCTCCGACGCCAACGTAGCTCTCGCGGATCAGCCCGCCGTCCGCGATCTCAGGATACCGTGTAGCTCTCGCCGATTGGTGCCACGTCCCTGGACTCCTTCGATAGTGTCCCCCATTTATCTTCCCTCTTTTCTCTTGGTTGGTTGGATGGTGTGACCCAAGAGGAATGGCTCGACTCACCACGGGGGATCGGCCATGAATCGCGGGGTAGTGGGATTTCGGGGACAAGAAAGAAGAAAAAGGAGGGGCATGCCTAAATATTTTTTATATGAACAAAAAGCTTAGTTGCGATAAGAGGCAGTTATGAATAGTTTAAAAATAAATCAACTAAAAATAAAATAAGAAAAGATAAAATACAGTAAATGATATACGAAACAGACTAATTACAAAAATAAGTAATGAGTATACGTGTACTTGTGAGATTAGCATGGCAGCCATCTTTATTCTTTTGTATAGTTATAAATAACTCCATATATGTCCCTGTTGCAATGACCTAGTGCCGAAGCCCCAAGGGAGAGTAGAGCCGTTGAAGACAGCTGAAGCCCGTATTTTTAGAAAGCTGGTATTAGAAATTTTCGCCTTAAATTTCGATACCTGCGGCAATCTGTGAAAAAGTGCTCTATTGTTTCTGTTTGTGTACGATAGGGACAATGGGGGGAAGAAGCAAAACCAGGTCTGTAAAAATAAAGGTTTGAAGTTGGAATCTTGCATCGCAATTTAGTGAATGTCACTTCGAATTGTCTTGTTGCACACCAGGTGCCGTACCACTGAAACTTAAGGTGCTGAAAATCTGCGCCATTTAGAGCAGAATAGTTGGTGTGTTCCTTCCATATACAGAAATTTCGGAATCGCGTGATTGTATATAGGCAGCAGGGTCTTGGAATACTCAGGACGGGGCCCTGAATTGATTCTGCCGCCAGTGTGTCCGCCGCTTCATTTAGTTTTAGTCCAGTGCGCCCTGGCACCCAAACCAATCGGATAACATGAACGTGATTGGGTATGTATACGTAAGAAGGCGATGTCTTTGGTGCTGTCAGAGCAATACAACACAGAATCGGTCAGTATAACTACCGAAGAGATATATGTTGGGAGCTTGCGCATGGCCAGAATCACTGCCATTAATTCTGCCTGGAATATCGGCGTAAAATCGGGCAGTCCCAGTGAATAAGGCCAATCTAATACTGTTGAGTAGATGCCCACTCCTGCTTTCTCGGCATTAACGGAAGCATCTGTGGCTATAACTGAACTTATCTGTATAGGCTATTGAGATGGCCTTCGAGCAACCCAATCAAATATGTTATCGGCAAAAGTTTAGCATTTTAAAAAATATATCGTCAAACTCTAATCTTATCGTAGGATTCCATCCCTGTGAGAAACTCACATCACGAATTTTTATCCCTAATGACTCTAAAAGCTTTTGCACGTGAACTATTTGAGGTCGACGTAGACGAGACCACTCACAATAAAAAAAAAATATGAAAGACTCGCTTATAAAAACTTATTGGGAGCGTCTCTTTGGTGAGGCATAGATGTTCACAAATGTTTGAATAGTCAGTATGCGAAACCTGGTTTGTAGAGAGGGCACATGTGCTTCATGATAAAGAACGTTAGTAGCGACAAACTTAGGGAGGGCTAAACGTAGGCGCAATGCCTCACGCTCTATAGAAAGAAGAGGACGTAATTTATTAGTGGGTCCCCCACAGAACAACACACATACGTACTCTAATACTTGGCGGACATACATGCACTATGTCAGCAACAAAGCTCTTCTACGCATTCCAATTCGACCATTGCTGATGCGCTTGAGCATCCCAATCGCACGTAATCCCTTGGTTGCAAAATACTATAATATGTACTAGTATAATAATAAATGTACTACTACTGTTATATGTAATACTATTATATATATAGTATGTAAACTCCACCTAAGATTATCAGTGCATAATATACCCAAATACTTTAATGAGTCTACCTGTTGAATGAAGTCCTGTCCCTACATCAATGCTGTTGTCACAAGGGAACTCAATGGAAATGCAAGAAAAGCACTTTTCTTAACATTAGGGGACATGCGCAGGTCACTAAACCATGCATCAAAAGCATATAATAGATTATAAAATGTTGTACAACAAGTGTATGTCATTAGAAGCTGAAAGAAATGGCTATATCGTCTGCGTATACATATACTTGCACTTAATAGTGACAATAGGAATAGAGCCTAATAATATATTGAACAAAATTGGTGAAAGAACGGATCCCTGAAGAACTGCCCTTGTATGTTTGTATTGTTGTGAAGATAGCCCTTTCTGCGAACAATAAAATGTACGTACATTTCAACAATTTTGAATCCATACAGATATATATCCGGGAACGTTAACACTTCGAAGTTTACTAATCAATATATCATGCTCCACGCTGTCGTACGCCTTAGCAATATCTCAGGTCATAAGAGTGGCATATTGCTTTCTATGCCGAAGAAGTTTAATTCTAGCTTTCAGGTCAACATGCGCACACCATATAGAGCAGCCAGGCCTAAATCCAATTTCAGATTCACTCAATATATTATTTTGCTCTATCAAATGTTGAAGATGTTGATATAGAACGCGTTTTATTAGCTTTACAAGATTAGAGGTGAGGAAAATAGGCCCAATGTTGTCTATAGCATAACCAGTTCTCTGTTTTTTTTAAGTAATGGTATTACTTTAGCAACTTTCTAATCAGGATGCACCCAGCCATTTTCTATAGAATTATGAAGTTAACAATATCGATGGGAGACAAATCAAACATAATTTTTATTATCGCTGTAGTTATGTTATCAGGACCTAGAGATGAAGCTGGTAGTGATTATACTACCTCTGATATCTCTTCTGGTGTTGTTGCCTTGTATTCAATAGCTTTTTCTTTGTCCGACAAAGGGTTGGGTAGCACCGATCTAAAGCAACCTTCTAAGCCTTTCCCAATTGCTTCCAATGACTGCGATGATTATGCAGGTGATAAACACCTGCATAATCTTTCTCTGGGGTAAAAACCTAAAAAGCGCGTTCTTATTTTTTGTCTTCGACATATATTTGTAATGTCTAGAGTTGTACTCTTCTTTTGCTCTCTCAACCGGTTGTCTGAATGTGGCAGCAATATATTTATAGTCTTTCCAATTACGTGGACACTGGTTGTAGATTAGTTTGTTGCATGCTGCCTTTCGTCGCCTATAGTCATGATCACAGTCAGAGTTCCACCATGGTGAATGAGTACTACTTCTAGTTGGCTGCTTACTGAATTTGGATTCATTCATAGTGGCACCTAATAGCTGACATAAGTTAAGCGCCTTTGCCTGCTCGATTTGTCCTGTCTGTTCATTTAAGCGTAATCATGATGCATCTTTAAACTTGGTGTAATTAACATAATTTCGGACATATTTGTTTGTCGAAGCAAGCCGGTATATTATTTCAAACAATATTGGAAGGTGATCACAATTTGTGGCCGATGTGATGGTGGACCAGGATGAAATGATACAACCTGAGTTGGAAAAAGTAAGGTCTATTACAGAACGTGATGGGCCAGATACATAAGTGGGGAATCTGGAATTCACACACTGAACGCCATTCAGACTATACCATTCTAATAACCGTTTTCCACTGGCATCAGATCTATAACCCCATGTTATTAGGTGTGAATTGAAATCTCCTGCGATGATTATATATATTTTTTTGCACACAGCTACTGCGGAATCTATTAAAGTAGTATTCACAGCACCTGTGGGAAAAGAAGCATTGATAATTGAAAATAATGTATAACCAGGAATACATATATCTATTACTAAAATTTCACTCTCTGTCAATGTAAACTGATATGCTATCTTCGCTCTATGGGCAAATCTCGTAGAGATGCAAATCGCTAACCCCCCTTTACGTGTATGGCGATCTAAACGAAAGCAGTGGTAGTGTCTAAGATTAAAACTTTTTTTCCGTAGATAACCATGTTTCTTGCAATGTAATTTCTTCAGGAGAAAATTCGGTACAAATATGTAAAAGATCAGCAGCTGCAGCGAGAATTGAGTGACAATTTTACTGAAGCACTTTCAATGACACTATGTTGAAGGTATACCAGCGGCCTCAACATCCTTCTGGATGATGATGTCCTTCAAAAAATCATCCTTCGTCAACGGACAGCTGTCCTGGCACTTTTTTGACTTCAATCTATGGATTACAGTGGATTTTGGTGAGTAAGGGGTAGTCCGGCGTTTTGTGGCTCTATTGTTCAAATCAATATTTTCAACAGTTTGTGAAGTGGTCTCGGAACCACTCTCACCGTCCTGTTCGCAAGGATATGGAAGAGTATCGGTGTACTCCAACGCAGTTTCTTCCCCAGACGCAGTTTTTACACCAGACTCAGTTTCTGGCGTGGTTTCATCTATGCCTTCGTGGGTAAGCACGATACCTGTATCGAGTGGTATTTCCTGCACTATGTAAGACTTGGGTCATCTGAGTCGTCAAGGCTTGCCCGTTTGTCTCTGGCAGGGTAGAAAACAGGGCGTTCAGTGCTTTCGACATGGTCTTTTCGACAGCATTTGCCACAACTTCCCCTATAGAGGTTTCCAAAGATTTAGAGTGTCGAGCAGCAGCTACAGCGTACCTGTACGATCTGTCAAATATTGTGGCTCGAGCTTCCCTGCGTGAGCATTGCTTCCTTTCTATAATCTCAAAAATTTGGACCTCTTGAAGCCGGGCAGTTTGAATGATCAGCAGGGTGAACACCTTGGCAAAGACAGCATTGTTCATTTTGCGAGGAACACGTTTTTGGGTCATGCTCTTCTCCGCATATGCGGCATCGAAGAGACGATCGGCACCGGCTCCTTAACGGTATGGCCATATCGCCAGCACTGCATGCATTGAAGTGAGGGGGGGGGGGGGGGCGAGAGCCTCAACTCTGTCTGTATATTTAAGGTCATGCTAGTCTGCTTACGCCTGCAAAGGTTACAATGACCGACCCTGTGGGGACTCTCTTTTTTTCTTCCACGACCCGTGAGCATCGGTACACTGATATGGCCCTTGCAGCTGAAAACATTTCTAGACCTTGAGGAGCACAGACTCAAATCTATACCACGAACTAGGCCTTTCACGCAAGCGAGATGAGCCGGAATAAATGGGCTCACCGGTTGAGATACAAACGCGGTGCACTATAAAAGGTCAGAAATGCAGGCCTGGTACGGAGAGCAGCACAGACTGCCGCCCCTTCCAAACTGTCAGACATCGGTGATATACTAGTAGGGTGGTGCACGGGTCGCTTTCCTCAGCTCCTCCTGAATGGCCTTCGGATTCTTGACACGTATTAGTACCCCATTGGTCGGTACTAGGGCAACAGGAACGATATGGGTACCACTGCGCAAAAAGGCCTCTATGGACATGTCGTTAGTAGTAGTAGTAGTAGTAGTAGTAGTAGTAGTAGTATTTTTATTTACAGTAAGCCGGATACAGAGCTCACTGCAGGGGCAAAGGGCTAAAGGCGAACAGCCTGACAAAGGCCCTTGTCCCTCCGCAGTCCGTGACAGTGCAAAGTTTAAACAATATATATATTCAATACATTGGTTTCAAGCAACCTGAAATTGTAAACACAAAATTCAAACATAAATAGCATAAGAAGTTTACATAACACATTTTAAGAATTAGAGGTCACTCGTTATAATTCACAACTAAACAAGATCAATGAAAAAAAAAGTGGGAAGAGAGGCCGTCCAGAGGAAAGACCTCTGGTCAGGAGAAGAAATAGACATTAGGTGCTCACAGTACAATCAGGTCAGAGAGTAGAGAAAAACAATAGAAATCGAACAACTACAAAACACTGCCGCACGACACACAAGCGACACCCCGCGGACAGGTCGTACCAAACCACCACGTACTTGAAGGTAAACTGAAACGGTGCTTCACGTGGCGACCGCACCTTCTCCTGCTTTCTGCACTCGTGTCCGGCGAGTGTTTCGTCTTCTTTATCTTATTTTACTCTTTCTACTATTCTTTTTATAACCTTATCTCTCCCGAACAAGAAGCTTAGCCATGTCGCCTATTATTGTATTGCTGCTATTGCAGGAGCGAATTCGTAAGGCTATAGATGACGTTACATCTATTAGTATCATGTTTATTTCTTCTTGCGCGGCTGTACAAGCGCGTTTTTATTTTCTATATATACGCGGAAAAAGTCTGTATCTATGTGGTCTTAAATAAATTCATTGTTGTGGTCTGCTGTCTGTCGGCTCTGCCCTTCAAGCCCAATGAGGCTTAGCAGGCCAACTTTGTATCAATATATAAAACATAAAGTTTAATAAAGTGTATAAATTATGCAGACAGAAATTAGCTACTCCTTCTTTTCCCTAAACAACATTTTGCTACTAAAGCTGAGTTGTTCAGCACGTACCTTCGACTCGGATTTCGGTACTATACATGCTCTGTAATTTCCTTGGATATACTTAAGACTCTGACTAAAAAGCCGGGTTTCTTTACTATCCGTTTTCTGGGATTTGCAAGACGCAATTTGATTTGTTCGGTTGCTTTTCTTTCTTCCTTCCTTTCTTTCTTTTTTTCTTTCTTTCTCTCTTTGTATTGCTTTTTTCTTGGTCACTACAGGACTTCACCTTCTCTCGTCTTGCCGCAACCGCTTTTGACGACAAACAAGTCCGTCCTAATACCGTTTCCTGCAGACGCTACGAAACCTAAGCTTCAGAAACTGCAGTCCATTACCAGTGACTGTGCAACCGAGCCAACACAGTTCAAACCTGCGTAAACGTGTCTTTTTTTCTTGGAAATGACGTTGAAGCACATTCATCCAATGCGACGTGTTGGCTATTCATCGTAACTGTAGAACAGGACGCATACAAACTCAGGAAGCGTCAAAGAGAGAGAGAGAGAGAGAGAGAGTACAAAGAGACGACTATGTGTTTTAGTCTCTTCGTTGTGTTTTCCTTTGGTCATTGCACTTTTTTCTGCTCTGTTTCAGTGGGCATTCGTAATGACATCATTTTACCCGAATCACGGCGTCTTGAGGCTGCCCAATCACATCACGGGACAAAATCTGTATATACAGTATCTGTAGGTAGCATCCACTACCACGGCGTATCTATCAGCATTGACGCAAATATGAAGAGGAAGAAGGAGCAGTGGATTGCTGATGAGGTAGCGGGAAGCGCCCACTATACATCGAGGCATCTGACAAGTGCACTGATGCAATAGAGAGGCAGAGGAAGAACAGGGGACTGCTCTTTGTTCTTGTTCTTAAAAAAATACAACAAGATGAGGTAGCGGAAGTGCTTCTGAACACTGCCAGTGATAGTGGCGATTCGGGTGTCCACCTTAACCCCTTTGATGCCCGCCTCGTGGTTACCGTCGTTAATGTGCATAAACCGTAGTATACCGTCGCTTGTTTTCGTGGGTGGTCACGTATAAGTGGGTCGATTGGGTGCTCCTCGGGACGTAGCCTGATGAAATGAGAACGGAACAACCAAGAAATGGGTACGTTACCTCTCTGCTTGATTGCAACTGTGAGTGTTCGCTTAGAGCTTCTCCGGAGACATAGGAGGTGGTCGACGGAAGGAATATAGGCGAATGTGGTGAATTATTCATCGCATGGAAAGTGGAAATGGAGACAAAGGCACTGGCGTGCTGACGATGCATCAGTCTCTGTACTATCGAAGAAAGAGTCCATCTGCATTTGAGATTGATGTTGTGCTCCGCTGGTCCACTGAAAGGACGTTCTTGCTCCCATCTTACTTTTTTTCTGCTTGCCTTTTCGTTGTAGTACATGTTGCCCTCGTCAGTCTTTCTGTCGTTGTTGCTACCCACTTTCGACAATGCACTTTTTGGGGATCTGTCTTCTCTCGTACGTGCGATAAATGTGTTTGCGTAGATGAGTAACTCGTAGTGGTTCTCTAAATATTCTAAATGCAGCTTGTCTTGGTGTTTCTATGTTTGAGCGCCTTTGGCTCCAGATGCTAACAGTGTACGAAAAAAAAAAGAAGTTTTGGATTTCGAGCACTTTTCAATGCTCGACATCTTTTCTATGTACGCGCAACCATACGCCGCTCATCTGGTACGACGGGGTTTGTTGACGTCGCACTTAAAGATGGTGCCGTGACATTGAGACTGCGTAATTGAGGCAAACGCAAAAGCATCGTGCGATGAATCATTCAGACTAGCGGAACGAATGAGGGTTATAAACAGCGCTCCCCGCAGGGCCTTGTGTGGTACAGAAGAATATTCAAATGGCTTGAAAACCAGTACTTCCTATTGTTGTATTCACGTGGGAGGTAGTGACTAAATACTGTCCTCCACCAAGTAACATGAGAAGGGAGGGGGGCGAAGTCTGTCCCATACATTGGCTTAATAGGGAAGGCGCTGCACTGAACCCTCGCCCCGCCCCTCTCAACTCCCCGAAGAGGAACTCTGCGCACTCCTAGAGTGAGTAGGTTTCGATAACTAGTTTTTTTCCTATGAATTTTTTTTCACGACTACCACCCCTTCACACAAGTCGCGCAACAGTCACCGAAAGATGGCGCAACAACTACATGATGGTTACAAACTACAGGGCTTAAAAAGGGCTAATAAAGACCTTGACAGCACTTGCTGCCAAACTATAGTTCAAAATTGGGGTACTTAACATACATGCATCCATCCAACAGAAAGGTTGAGAACAAGCGGGTACACTTTTGCTGACCCAATAAATATCGTTATATCTTTTCTGTACCTCAAGACCATGGTTACACCATGGTCAAGACTAACTGTAACTCTCCGACCACTGCAGCGTCAGCATGAAAACAGAAATCTACATAAGTTTCTTCATTAATGGTGCTTAAAAAATGTGTTCATTGTTGTGATCCGCTCACAAAGAAGCTATCCACGCGTCGCAAGTCGGCGAGCAGCACGCGACATTGTAAATCGACTCAGCTCGCTGTCTTAGTTCTCTTAACTGCCCCGAGTCCAAACTCGACCGGTCGGTGCGAACAAAAGCACGGTGCAATCAGCGTCCCCTCGAAAAGAGAGATCTTCATCGGGACTTCCGAGAAGCGTTTGAGGCCGCGGTCAACAACTTTATTGCACTCGACATTTCCCCGAAACAACGCTTATTAAGTGCTGAAAAAGGTTTTCGTGACGACGCATCTAAGTAATCTATCTATCTATCTATCTATCTATCTATCTATCTATCTATCTATCTATCTATCTATCTATCTATCTATCTATCTATCTATCTATCTATCTATCTACCTATATATTTATCTGTCTATCTATCTATCTATCTATCTATCTATCTATCTATCTATCTATCTATCTATCTATCCATCTATCTATCTATCTATCTATCTATCTATCTATCTATCTATCTATCTATCTATCTATCTATCTATCTATCTATCTATCTATCTATCTATCTATCTATCTATCTATCTATCTATCTATCTGTCTGTCTGTCTGTCTGTCTGTCTGTCTGTCTGTCTGTCTGTCTGTCTGTCTGTCTGTCTGTCTGTCTGTCTGTCTGTCTGTCTGTCTGTCTGTCTGTCTGTCTGTCTGTCTGTCTGTCTGTCTGTCTGTCTGTCTGTCTGTCTGTCTGTCTGTCTGTCTGTCTGTCTGTCTGTCTGTCTGTCTGTCTGTCTGTCTGTCTGTCTGTCTGTCTGTCTGTCTGTCTGTCTGTCTGTCTGTCTGTCTGTCTGTCTGTCTGTCTGTCTGTCTGTCTGTCTGTCTGTCTGTCTGTCTGTCTGTCTGTCTGTCTGTCTGTCCTTCCATTCATGCATAAAGACTTTCAGCTAATATTTGTTTCCAGAAAAGCTTCATGACCACGCATACGCGCATGGTCAACTTACAAGCCTTACAAATTTCAAGGCAAGCTGCATAGAAAACCAAGTACGAATAGAAGTCAGACAAAAACTGTACGATGTAGGCGCCTTTGAACTATAGCTATTTCTGTGTGGCGTGAGTGACTGCTTTATTATTTATTGTTTCCCACGAGAAACGCGGTTTTGCTCTGCCCTGATAGATGACGCGCCTTCGTCCAGCGTACTGTTTACGCCCGCGTGTAGCGGGTGTAAACGGCGGCAGCTCGGCCCCGATCTAACTTTCTTTGGGAGGCCGAAAAAGCGGAGGAAAGCAGAACGAACACAGATATCGGAAGGAGCTGTAAGAGAAGGTGGGGTGGAGAGAGTGAAAGCTGACGAGCCAATAGAGACAGATGCGCAAATGACCCTGGCGCTATTGATCCCTGACGGCTTCGGCCAACGACGATCAAACCGCTCACGTGGGTTGCTTTCATCCGAGCGTACAAACATGTAGCGAGTACCGTGCCCGTTCGACAGACAGGCAATGAGCAGAGACAAAACGCTATATATGTGCTCAAGCGGCAAGGGAAAAGAACGATAGGGTTAGGCTTAGGGTGGCCGCTGTTAGGGTTAGTGTGCCATGTATAGAAAGAACGAAAGAAAGAAAGAAAGAAAGAGAGAAAGAAAGAAAGGGAAGGAAATCTGATGCAGCAAAGAATCAAGACAAGTGGTGCCAAAGCATTGCGCTCGTTAGCGGCAAGGACGAGCGGCAAGCTTTTGTCGTGAGGCGGGGTTAAATCTTGCACGGCACCCGTGGCGATTGACGCATGCTCCAGCGCTGCCCTCTGACGCACGGACGGATAAAGGTACTACGCGTTAAGCCCGCCCAATTTGTGGCTGATGGGCACGGGTTCTTTGTGGCGGTACTTTATAGTAAAGACGTGTGTGTATGTATGTATGTATGTATGTATGTATGTATGTATGTATGTATGTATGCATGCATGCATGCATGCATGTATGTATGTATGTATGTATGTATGTATGTATGTATGTATGTATGTATGTATGTATGTATGTATGTATGTATGTATGTATGTATGTATGTATGTATGTATGTATGTATGTATGTATGTATGTATGTATGTATGTATGTATGTACGTACGTACGTACGTATGTATGTATGTATGTTGGATGGTGACGTAGCCGGTACATAGCCTGCCAGCACATCGCGGGCCCAGCATGCATCATAGTATGTGCCGAAAGAGAGAGAAACAACCTTATTTCATAGTATGTGCAATCGGAAGCAAAAGTTTGCGGGATCTGCAGCTCGTGGCGGAGCCGTGGAAACTGCATGGCTGCGCCACCTACCGTGACGTGGCATGGTGTTGGGGCTATCATCCGCGGCCTCGGCGTTTATCGATGGCGCGTTCAGACGATGCGCGTTCTGTTTGATCTAATCTAGGAAGCCGTGGCGGAGAAACTCAACACCATGCCACGTCATGGTAGGAGGCACCGCAATGCAGTTTCCCGTCGCTCCGCCAGGCACTACAGATCCCGCAAATTATTGCGGCCGGCAGTAAGTAGCCAGCCAGCGTCATCGTGAGCAGGGCCATTGCCTGAAAGTCTTTCTCCTGGAGGGGGATAGAAGGGGAGTTAATTACCCGGTTAAGCGCCCTTTATGCACATTCCTGCTGTCATTTGTATGTGTGCGTACATATACACAAATGCAAAACGGGAAAACGCCAGGTTCGCTAGGAACATGCACAGCAGTCGCGGCTAAAGCTGGAGGAGTGGTTTTTCTAGAACTCAGTGTAAACTGTCTTGGTACAGCTGCGACAAATACACTTGCAAGGTGTACTTGTCATCAAGGTGTAATCAAGGTGTACTTCAAGGTGTACTTGAAGGTGACAAGTACACCTTGTCATCAAGGTGTATTTGTCATCAAGGTGTACTTGCAAGGTGTAATCATCATCTTAATTTGTGAAGTACGAAGCCTCGACCGTTACACAATGCGTCGTTCTGTGGAGTGGTGAAGCACTCGCTACAGTTCCGCAGGGCACGGTGATCAAGTGGTTGAGATGCCCGGTTGCTGACCCACAGTTCGCGGGACCTAATCACGGCAGCGACGGCCGCATTTTCGATGGAGGCGAAAATGGTTGTGGTGCGTGCTCTTACATAGATTGGGGTGCGCGTTAAAGAACCCCCGGGAGATCAAACACCTGGTTACGCAAGTAAACGCGAGCACGAAAGGTGACGCTTACAACGAAGCTAACAAACAAAAATAAGAACGTAAAAAAGTGAAAGAGCAGGGCATTCAACTAAATGCCGAATTTCTCCGTTTCGAACAATGGGAGGAGGACAATTAATCCCCATCCCTATCGCGATAATGTACGCGAGCGAATTCAATCGGGTCTATTATTTGAGCTCGAAAAAGAAAGGGGGGCTGTGGATGCCATTGTTGGTGCACGCTCTGATTCTCCCATTGTTCCCACGTGGGGCGTCGTCGACGTTCAAACCACGAATCGAACAGCGCCTCGAACCTGCGATGAGCGCGGTGATCTGCTGAGCGCGATTTCGCCATTACTCGCTGCCGCGGCCACAAGCGATGTCACTGAGCGGCGCTGCTTCACGACGGTTCCATTGTGCACACGCGACTTCGTCATTAATTGACTCGCGCTTTCTGTATACTCGCTGCTCCGCTTTTAGTCTCTTTCGCTCGGTGGGAAACGGGGTGTGTCCAATCAGTTCTACTCTGTAACACGCCGTGTACACTGCTTTTGAGAATGCACTGCTTTTACTCTTTCTTTCTTTCTTTCTTTCTTTCTTTCTTTCTTTTTTTCTTTCTTTCTTTGGGTTCTAAGGAGTAAGGCCGCTGTGTGCGCCTGCCAACTTACTCCGATGCGTAAACATTTACCCACTGGCTCTATTTTGATTGTATTGTATTGTATGAGATAGATAATAATTTTGTACACAAGTAACAATTTTTTTATGATTACCCGGGCGATGGTGAAATTCAAACCGTCGGGAACTTTGTCGTGCTACAAGAGATCGTTGATTTTAGTCAGCGTTTTACGCGTTACCAACCGCGTCGTATACACAGACACAGTTCACAACTTTTATTAACAGGCATATAGTTATGCATTTTTGCCTTCATTAACACTTTTTTCACATTCGATCTCATACGATCGAGAATGTTTCAAACCGCACACGCTCTAGAGAGAAATGAGAGAGCAATCAGAAGTTACGCCTTAGGTGGTCGAAATTTCCGGAGCCCTCCACTACGGCGTCTCTCATAATCATATGGTGGTTTTGGAACGTTAAACCCCACAAATCAATCAAATCAAGTTACGCCTTGCGTATTATTTCTTATCGTGCAAATTAAATGGTGTCATCAAGTAGAGGCGGATCGCGGTCACAGCTAACACTTTTTTTTATCACAGCTAAGCCTGACTTGATCAGTTTCGGCGTCCGATCGAAACAGCTTTTACGCACCTTCTCTTGCACACACCCGCAGCAATAAAACGTGGAATTGTTAATTTGTTAGATACACTTAAAACACGTGCCTGCATATTAAACCGTTCCTTTTTTTTCATTGATACCCACTTTAATTCCCGCGTTTTTAATGACGGAACTACGCGGGCCATGCGTGACTGAACGCGATAACAGGTATACGTGCTAAGCGTCAAATAATTATGCCCCACGGTCTGACTTTTCTCGCTTCTTCGCGAGGCGAGGCGATGGTTATTTAAAAATAATGACACTAAATTATATAGCGGCCAGCGTATTTAATCATCTCGGCACGTGGTTATCGGGCGGCGTAAAACATTAAAGCGCGTCCCCAATCTATTTCCAGTCCGAAGAATTTTCATTATTTCGTGCAGCAGTGTATATCACCTCTTCTTGCATCTTGTGGAGTATATGTCGTTTTAATCATAGAGCTTCCTAAAATTAACTAGAGAGGAATGTGGCGCTGCGATCTTTCTGTGACCACGGGAATGATGAATAACTCCACGGATTTGCCAATAGTCTTTGTACTTACGGGTGGCACATCGAAATTGTGGCTTCGTTTATTGCTGTATTTCGGCTTCGTTCTGAAAAAAAAGAATGAAGCGTTTCGAATTTTCTGACCCCATTTGGAATGGTCAGCATAAGTGATGAAGGTAGTGAAGCGCAACTGCTGAACACTTGCCGACTGTTCTTTAGTGACAAAGCAGCTTCAAGCCACATGAACCCAAAACAAACGTGAAGTACGAAGACTAGGAAAATCCGTGTACTACCCATAATTGTCATGCTCGCTGAAGTGTCATGCGTTGTAGCGCCCATAGACACTAGCGCCAGAGTTATTTCCAGTGTATATATGGGAAACTATATGGTTTTAGAATATATACGTGTGATAACGCTTTCTTGAAAAAAAATATAGCATTCAATTCTTATTGCTCCTTGGGGCATGTCTTAACGGCGATACTTAAGCTTCACCTTGGTGTTTCGAAACTGTAGTTGTCTTAACCACCCACTTGTCACCCTCTTTCGATCTCCATCTGTCCTCGCTCCACTATCTTTCGCTTACATTGAATGAAGCTGATAACACTACTTTTCTTTTAGCCATCTTATGTTTCCTCGCTGTCTGAATGCATAACGCCAGCATCACGAGGAAAAATGGAATCAATTGGGGCGACGTCCAGGGAGAGAGGCCTAGTGTTGCTATATAATTCTCACGTCCGAGTGACGCCCCGCTGCGGTGGTCTAGCGGCTAAGGTACTCGGCTGCTGACCCGCAGGGCGCGGGTTCGAATCCCGGCTGCGGCGGCTGCATTTCAGATGGAGGCGGAAATGTTGTAGGCCCGTGTGCTCAGATTTGGGTGCACGTTAAAGAACCTCAGGTGGTCTAAATTTCCGGTGCCCTCCACTACGGCGTCTCTCATAATCATATGGTAATTTTGGGACGTTAAACCCCACATATCAATCACGTCCGAGTGCCCCCGGCAAAATAGCGGGCCTTAATTGCTTTGACGCGTGACGCGCGTCATGTTGCGACCCCGTGTTTGGTTTATTAATGACGGCCGAACCTCTCTGTGCGTGTTTGCGATGGCGTGTCGCGGGCAAAGCACGAATTAATTCCGCAATCGTTAAACAGGTGACTCGCATAATTATCGATCGTCATTTCCTCGTGTCTTGACCCTCCACCCCTTTCCTTTGTCTGTCCCGGACTTTACGCCTAGCTATACGCCGCCTTTGACCACGCCTATAATATTAGAGCTTGCGTTCATATGAATATTTATTTAAACTAACAACGTCTCAAAGGCTTATCTCGTTTAGGAAGCTCAAGCTTCCCTTCCTATGAGGTCGCACTGCACATTGAAAAAATAAGCTACTTGCGATATGGATATAAAGAACTCAGGCACCAGACTTGTAAGCATAGGGTGCCTCAACCTATATGATCCTTAACCTCCTATTCATTCAAGGTGGTCAACAATTTGCAAAGATGCAGAACTTGTCAGTTCTTGCTGCATGTAAAAAAAAAAGACAAAACTTACTCTGAAAAGCGATAGGCGTATATAGAGCACAAGCAGGAAAGCGCCGCGCTGCTTTCCATTGTGTGTCACTGAATCAAGATATTTAAAAAATATGGCAGCATCGCATGCCAAGCCTAAAAAAAAGTGTGCCCCTCGGTGTTCTTCCTTGCTTCTTTTTTGCTTCATTTTGTCTTTCTGTTTTTTTGTTTTGTTTCTTGTATCGCTTTTTTCGTGTCTGTTTCTATCTCTCTTTTTATGTTTTTGTTTGTCTTTTTATCTTTTTATGACTTTATTCACTTTCTTTCTTTCTGTGTTTCCTAGCATTTTTTATCTTCTTCTTTCCATCCATTTCCCCCTCTTCGTTTTTCACGCGTTCGCTTTCGTTTAACACTCAGACTTGCTGTACACGGCTTTCCCAATTCCTGTGGCGCATGTCCTCTTGGGGAGTTTTCCGGTAACAGACGCGCCCTAATCTGAGCACCGTGCACGCATTTAGCCTGAGCTCTCCCTTAATGACGCTTTTCCCGCATTGGGGAGTGTATCCACGCTTGCACACATGTTCTGGGAATGCAATCCAACGTACACTGATACCGATACCACTTTGGCCAGGTGGGAAGTGGCCCTCCGCTGCCTCTTTCTGGCCGATCATCACTGGGTCGTCCAACAGGCCCGCAGAGCGGCCGACAGGTGGAGTATATAGCGGTCTCATGAAGTGCATGAGAGTCGCCCGCTTCGCACTAACGTGCGTCTTGGCGGACATCATTAACGTTTCGGACCCACCACGCAAACTATTACACATTAACTGTTGAGAGGACACTAAAGAGCAAAACTATTTTTCCCGTATTAGTAAAGGGCGATTTCAAGATGCCGAAAACACCACTCTTGCCGCGTCAAGACGCTTAATGCGCAAGAAAACGCGCCAAATGAATAGACGCTTGGAGACGCCAATTTGAGATTTCCGCGCTAGACGCTGTGACGTCATAAATTTTGAAGGCGTCCAGCTTCTAATCGATATAAATGAAGTATACATTGTGATCCGTGGGAAGGAAGGAACGAAATAACAGGAAGGGAAGGAAAGGCAGGGATGTTAGGCAGCATAAAATGACCGGTATGTTATAATACCAATACACGGCGGGGGACAGGGATGAGGGAGTTTGAAAGATGGAGAGAGAGAGCAGCGCATGCGCACGCAAAGTCGCACTTCACAATCATCATAATAGTATTAGTGTATAACCGCTGGTACAAGTCTATTGCTTTTAAGAAGCTGAGGACTGCTTTCGTCACCTTCAACCGTGATGGCCTCTGTGGGTGTCACGAACCTAGCGCACGATGTTTTGGAAAATATCATTGAGAAAATATGGCTAAAATACCAAAAATACGCGCTGAAATTCGTTATGTCACGCGCAGAGATTTCGGTGGGAAATCGAAACTAAAACTTGAGCATTAGTTTCTGCGCTGATAGGGAACAGGGGGAAATTTACGGCATTACAGTTCTCAGTGTGCAGTTTATGAAACTAAACCAAGTCATTGTTTCTCTTCAGTGTCCCAATAAAAGCTATCGCTTACTTTGATGTGTAAAGAATATTTATATACCAGTGCCGTAGGCGCAAATTGTAGCCATTTTCTTTATTTCACGCACTTGGTTATCGAATAAAGAATGCCATTAATTTTGAGGATTATGATTAGGTGTCGCCCTCGTTCGTTATTGTTTACGAGCAAAGAGACTTCGACGAGCACAGTGAGAAAAAAATAGATATACGCCTCATTAACTTCTCGCGATGATATATCCAGAGGCCGCATTTTTTTTTCTTGTCCTTTAGTGTAGATGAAGTGTAATGACCTTATCTGACCATGGGACTGTTCGAGAATGAGCGAGTGAAACAACTTTATTACGGGGCTTTTAGATGGAGATGTTTCTTTTTAATTAGGCTGGTGATCAAAACCACAGAACGAGAGGCTTCAAATAGGGCCCTAATTAACGCAGTCAATTGCGTAAGGACGCTGCAATTGCACAAGTGATTGTGCAATGCCATGTTAGTATAGGATATATTATGTAGATTTCGTGAAATTTCTATGAAACTTGGGGAATATCCTAAGAAAACGAAGTTGGGTGATTTTTCTTCTTCCTTTTAAATTATTATTATATTATTATTATTATTATTAGTTGTAGTAGTAGTAGTAGTAGTAGTAGTAGTAGTAGTAGCAGCAGCAGTAGTAGTAGTAGTAGTAGTAGTAGTAGTAGTTTGCTCGATGTTAATTTGTAAATGGTCACTGGGACCTCAATTTTATCGCAGGTACAAATTTTTTATAATTATCGTCAATTTCCTGCACCGCTCACAAGCTTTGCATATGCAGACAACTGCACGTAATTCTGTCACTTAAACCCTAGAATTTGGGTGGTATAGTGCCCGTAATTTAATAGTGATAAAAACCATACACACACGCGGCAGTAGTATAGTTTGCTCTGGCCTGCTACTCTACACTGGGGAAGGGTGACTGGGGAGTGAAAGAGTGAGGAATGACGATGGTAAGGTAGAGAGATGATATGTTCTTATTAGGCTGGGTAACTCTACAGACGCGCATCCGGTCCAGTGGCTAAATTACACTCAGCCGCGTTCGGGGAAGAAGCGATCGGTGGTCACACGAGCGCAAGAAGTTTCTGCGCCCTGTGAAACTTTGCAGGAAGAAGAAAGGCCGGATAATTTTGTTTTTTTTTGTTTTGTTGACTTTAAAATTCGTTGTCCTTACGCTTAGTTTCGAAACTCTGCTAAGCTGAGTAAAAAGAAGAAAAAAAGCGTTTTCTAACTCCTCGTCACTTTTTGTTTTGCTTCGTTTTCTTCTTTCTTTCTTTGGCATGTCGAGCTTCCACGCGAAAGAGAAGTCGTGAAAAAAAAAAGAGTTAAAAAACTGTCAAAGTGCACATGGTTCGCTAAGAAAGTACGTTAACTTCGCTCTTTATTACTTTACGAGCTTGTTTCTACCTTCGACTTATTCACCTTCCACATGAAATAGGACGCGCTTTCTGAAATAACAAAAAAAGATAACTCTCAGAGTGCTTCTGGTTCACTGAGAGTTTCTTCGCGTTTAAAACAAAAATTAAGAAAGCAAAGGGGGGAGGGGGGGTACTTTACTCGTTGTCTCTGGCATTTTGTGTCACCGCTCGATCGTCACGTTTGCGAGTGCTTTTTCCGGCCTCTGCGGCAATCTCGGTTTACTTGCGCTTACACCCGAACGCAGTGACGACCTCCCGCGACGTCACAGCGCGACAAGCGCGCTCTTGCACAACATGGGCAACCACGCCTGACCGATGACGCCTAGACTGCAAGTCAGTTTCTCTTTCTTCTTTTTTTTTTTTTTTGAAGCGAAACTTGTTCCGAGTTTTAGATGTTGGTGGTGTCGGTGTTGTCAGAAATGACGTGCACGTTTGCGATAATTGATGCTCCCTCGAACGGTGGCTTGTCGATCGGCGATCAGTCGTTTCTAATAAGGCAATCCCATCTTCTATAGCGGTAACTTTTCCATTTTACGTTGCCGCATTTCATAGGTGGATACGAACGCATGGCAGTCGTGTTTGCGATGCTAAGCACAAGGCTACCTATGTTTCACACTGAGGTCCATGGGACAGCTTTATGCTCTTCCATAGTAGAGTACCAAGTACTTTAAATCGTTAACTTTTTTTTTTTCGAAACTCGTGCATTCCTGGCATGCAGGAAGAAAAAAGTTAAGACGGAGCATTGCGCATTGCATAAAGAAAGAGAAAGACAGAAAGAAAGAAAGAAAGAAAGAGAAAGAAAGGAAGAAAGAAAGAAAGAAAGAAAAAAAGAAAGAAAGAAAGGTTTTACGTCAAGCATTCCGCGTGTGTCCCCGTTATCTAGATGAAACAAGGATAAATGAATGTAGGCATAGTGCTTTCCACGAGTTCAAAATAACGGGCGAACGTGCGAAAACTTCTTGTTCCAACGTCTAGAATAAATGCCTATATATATATATATATATATATATATATATATATATATATATATATATATATATATATATATATATATATATATATATATATATATATATATATATATATATATATATGCGTAGTCCTATGCATGTGTGTTGTGCGTTGTGTGCGCCATGGTGTACTTGAACGTTCTAATCCACTATAGGGTGGGCTCGCGATTTCTCTCAGTCTTTCTTACCTCCTCGATTACGCTCCCCACAGGTGGAGTAGCAAACTGTGCATAGTCATGTCGACCTCCTCCCCTCTTTCGAATTTCTCCTCTCCCTCTCGTTACCTTTGTTTTAGCAGTAAGCAAGCATTGACTACTACCACTTTTCTTTCAGATGGCCTATCTTACTGGATGAAGGCTCGCTAGAAACCCGAAAAAACCAACACGCAAAAAAAACGCAAGTATATAGTACGCACTCTCCTGAGCCCACGGACGCATACGCATAGAAAAAGAAAACACTCACTTGGAAGACTGCACTACAAATTTAGACGAGGCACGCACGATGGCGTTAGGATTCGGGAGCGACGTTGGCGAATGAAGGGAAAGTGGGTTCAACAAGTACGCGCCTTATTTGCGCGCAAACTTCGAATTCGCGCAAGCCTCCTCACATGGTGAGAAAAACAAAGCCATCGCCATTCGCGTAGGTGATATCGTCTTTTAGAGAATCGTGAAGGACGAGGAAAAGAGAGAAACAAATGTTGGGTACACGTTTCCCGCGAACACGCACACAAACAACGACGCACGGATGTGAGAAACCGCCAGTTCGGGCTTCGCAGAGCGGGAATACGGACAGCAGCTATAAAGGTAAGGAATGTGGGAGAACGTGAGGGATAGGAGTGGGAAGAGGGGTAACGTTCCAAGGAAGAACGGGAATCGTCGACGCGGGAAGGGCGATGCCAGCGCCACCACCCAACTGCTATCGTCGTCGTCGTCCTATTCACACGCATACAGAAGGAGGAGGCTGCTCGCGAAACCGACAAAGAAATATATCCCCCATTTTGTTCCCCGGTAGGAGATGGCACCTACGTTATTCGCCTCCTACATAGGTAGACACACACGAAGGGCGCGTGCGTGCGCGACAGAGGTTCGGGAAGCAAAGTAAGAAGGAACAGAGCACCTCGGTCGCGGACAGGAGAGTGCAAGCCTGTTGACGCCTCGGAAGTGCACCGGGGTTCGGCCTACGCCGCGCGGTGACTCCATTAGGGAGCACGCACCGTTCATCGCGTGCGTTGTCTTGGATGAAGGACGACGTGTCTTCCTCTCCTCTCGTGTCATTCTACCCTTTCAGAGCATCGCCTCGCTCTTTGTCGCTCTTTTACGCGGCGCTAGCTGTTGCTCCCGTCCGAGAAGCTTTAACGCTCTTCATAGTCCAGGAACCTTGAGTGTGAACTTGTATGTATGTATGTATGTATGTATGTATGTATGATGTATGTATGTATGATGTATGTATGTATGTATGTATGTATGTATGTATGTATGTATGTATGTATGTATGGTCTTTTTTTAATTGATCAGATGGAAAAATTGTGATTTAGAGATTTAAGTGGCCAGAAAAGCATCACATATGTATATATTGGTACCTTCTATAGAACGTTAGCCAGTGTTAAGCTTGTAGAGTAAGGTTGTACAAGACAAACGCGTTTTTCCGTAACGTCTACTTTATTCTGACAACCAGAGAGTCGAAAATAGAGCAGGTGCACACAGTGCACCGGAAGTGGCAAGAGTGTAAGAGATGAAGGAGAAACGGAGAGGAGAGCGGCACGTTGCTTGGAATGCTGCTCCGCAGGATTTTATGACCGCGGGGTGCACGGTGGCGGCTGCGTCGCTACAAGCTGTTACCACCACCAAAAATCACCACCAAACAGCCCGCAGGTCTGTCTTCTTGCAAGTGACTTGTGGCAGAGAGCTAAGTCAATCACTTCGTAGTGCATATAGGGTGACGATGCGCACTCATTGGTTATAGTGTATGAAGTGGACAAGTCTGTAAGAAGACCTTAAGTCTGCCAGTTTGAAGATTCTCAGGTGATTTACAGAGCGCCTCCACGTTTACTGTCACAGGAGATCGGCGAATATTCGGGACAACTGCAACCAGCGCCCCTACAGCGGCCGCCAGACGACAACGTAAGCTCAAAAGCAGTTATGATCGAGCGAGAAAGGCAGTGATTACTGGAGGAAGGCTAAGAAGATGACGAGAACGTTATGAAGGATGAGTATACGCGAGAGGGCGTCATATACCATGCATGCCTCCAAGCCGATAGACAGTGCTAATGGTGCGGTGCCAAAAAAGATGGATAAGGAGTGAGGTGACGGGGCTTTTTCTGACGCAAGTATTGCTTACACAAAGAAAGAGAGAACTCGAAAAGGAAGCCGGGGAAAACATTTAAAAAGGTGAAGGAAGGAAACGACACATGAGACGAGAGCCTCGGAATCTGCGAAAGCATATGTAGGAGAGATGGCGAAACGTAGTTCTCTGGACACCAACGGACAAATTTTCAGGAAGTATTAAAAAAACGAACATGGTGAATGAATGATCGGGGGGACACTTGCGAATCCTACAAAAAAGAAAATGAGGGAAAGAGAAAGAGGAGGTCATCGAGGAATCTCAAGTATATCATAAAATAACAAAAAACAGAGTGGCTTGAGGAATCAAATAGGATTAGGACGTTTGTTGCACACCATTTAAAACACGGTTAGCGGAGCAAATACTTTAGTCTGTTTTTGCTTCCTTTTTCATTTTTTCTTTGAGGCTAAAGTGCCACTACATGAGATAGGTGGCCGCTCAATTGATATTGTGATATTTGTCGGCATACTCGCGAACACTTTAGGTCTTCTGATATGCCTCAAAGACGAAACCCTCATACCAGGGGCGTAGCCCATGGTAGGGAAATCGGCAGTGCTTCACCCCCACCCCTTCCCGGAAATATTCAAATTTGGCTAGTGTATATATACGGCACACATACAAATGCACGCACGAACATGCATAAAGTATGGTTAATGTGCCCCCCCCCCCCCAAAAAAAAATTGTGGCTACGCCCCTGCAACAGGCGCCTCTTCATACTCGAAAATCGACCGTTGGCGTCTACAAGAGTGGTGCAAGAAATAAGCACGCATTACGTTGTCGTGACGTCGCTATGACGTCTCATAACGTCCCGTCAAATCGTGACTTCTTCACGTGACACGGCCGCTCGGTCAAAGATTGCCTGATCACGGAGACCGTGCAAAACTAGGTGACGTACGTGCAGAAATCTTGCCATGCCTCCTATCCTAAAAGCAGTGCGAAACCGGGCTCACTTTCTTTCTTCTTTGTTTCTATCTTTCTTTTTGTCTACGTCTTTTTTCTTTCTTCTGTTTTCTTTATTTTTTGTCTATTTTTTCTTTCTTTCTTTGTCCTCATTCTCTCTTTCTTTCTTTCATTCTTTCTTTCCCATCAGATCCTCTCTTATACGGTACATAAACGGTGATGCATACAGCGCTAAATCTCTTTTCCCCACCATTGCATGCTCATTCAGGGATCTTTCCCGTAAACGCTTCCAGGCCTTTTTTTCTGTGTCCTTATAACTTTTTTTTTCTTCTCTCCGCAATTCATTCCGTACCGTGTTAGCTAAGTCCGCGCTGACTTTCTCTCCTTTCGCCACATTTCCTTTTCTTTCTTTTTTCTTTTTCTCTTCACAGTCGCAGCCACGCCTGCCTCGCCTTCCTAGAGTCCTTTGGGAGGGAATCCTTTCTTCTTCATGCTTTCCGAGACAAAAGTGATCCACAACCTCGGTGAGATGGTTTCGTCGCATGTCTCCGAGACATTAGCGTGGCCTTTTTTTTTTCCTTCTGTATGGTGCGTGGTTTTGCACTTCCCCGATTGTTGGCGTTGTTCGTTTGAGAAAGAACTGATTGTATAGCATCACTGCAGCTCCGATTAGAAAAAAAAAGGACATACAAAGATCCGAAGTGCGAAAGCATCGAAGCAGCGAACAAATCGCAACTAACATTTTGCGGTGGATACAGACAGCAGCAGTGACCACTGGGGCCGTTACTAATTACAACGCACCATTTAGTTTGTTAAAGTTCTCAGTGCGCGTTCAAGAACCCCAGGTGGTCAAAATTACCGGAGCCCTCCACTACGGCGTCTCTCATAATCAAATGGTGGTTTTGGGACGTTAAACCCCACAAATCAAAGTTCTCAGTAGTTTGTTTGGCCTCGGTGTTTAGAGCTCCTTCTGAGAGGTCGAAAGTTGCATGGCCTTTTCTCGTTAATGACTTCCCCGAATAGGCCGAAAACCGGCGTTTTAATGAATTGCCATCTCTCCTTCTGCTTATCGGTTTCAATATATGGCTATTTATGTCAATAATGCTGTTTTTCTGAATAGGACATCGTACGTTGCGATTGTAAAGTCCGAAGACTTCGCTCTGAGATAAAGAGGGTTTTAAGGACAATACGCCTTAATAAAGTTCAGTAAACTTGTGTAGGGTCTTGTTCCTACATAGCAATATAAGAAGAGAACTTCTTTGGCGTGAAAAATACGGGAAAACGAGAAAAGAGTTGAGGAAAGAGATAGACTCTTTCTATATCGCCTGCAAAAGTATAGCTGATCGTATCAAAGCTGTCATTTATTCGTGCGAAAGAACACCAAGATCCCCATGCCATGCACCGTCGCTAGTTTTTCTCTTCTTCCAGCGCGCGCTATGTTCACTGTTCTTAAAAAGGATAAAGGGTAATGAAGACGTTTGGTTTGCAATTTTACTTCCATTAATTACTTAATATTTGCCAATTTATATAGGTTATAAGTACTCCTAGTACGTGTGAACGAACTATATTCTTTCACGCATCGCTTGATAACCCTGCTCGGATTCAGATCAACCCAACTATTCTGGCTTTTATGTCCCTGAATGGTATCACAGACTGGTGTATACACTCAACAGCGTCTTTATTTTTGCGTCTTAATGAGTTTATTTTTTCCATAAGAGGGGGCAAACAAAAGCAAAAGCAGGAAGCATAGCCTCTGTGAGAATCGGCTGGCTACCGTGGGCTGTGGAATGTTGTAACTATAAAAACGTTAATACACAGAGATAACCTATAAAAAAAGAGATAAAAAGAAGAAAAAAAGTTCAACCACTTCCTCTCTCTTAAAGCCGTCGGACAGAGACAACAGGGATGATGATGATGATGACGATGATGATGGCTTTCTGAACAAATGGTTATCATTATCATTTACAGTCTCATCATGATTTCGTGATATTTATTTTTTACCTACCTTTATTAATTTTTACCTATAGACGAATAAGCGTCATGATCATTATCATTACTACAACGTGCTAAAACGTGCCTGCAGCGTGCTAAAACGCTCTCCTAAAGTGCAGAGCTTCTCCCCCTAACGAATCTTCTCCCCACGCACGCCACGGCAGTTGTCGCTGACATCGTTTCAAAAGGGAAAGCTGAAGAGCAACGGGAAAGAGGGTAGTGATGGTGACGATACAAGGCGACAAAAGCCAAGTCTCTCGTGGCCAGAAAACGCTAACGTGGCTCGACCAATTGTCGTTCGGTGTGGAGACTATACACGAGAGCGGCGGCCATCATCGGGATTTGAGTGTCGCAGCAGCGAGGGATGCGAGAGGGAGAAGAAAACGGGGGAAATGGGAGATAGACAGAGGGAAGAAATAGATGGAGGGGGAAGAAAGCGAACATCCCGCAGTGGACGACTGCATTATATGCGGCAGGATAGCAGGGAGGCGAGCCGCTTGCTTAGGCCACCACTTGCTCGTTTGGGGAAGCGCGTTGCAGCGTATGTACGATATGTGGGAAACTGCCGCCGGGAAAAAAGGCGCGCCCGCCGTCTCGGCTGGCTCGTTTGGTTCGCCGCCTTCGCAATGTGTCGACTGCCGTCGTATCTTTCATATCTTCACTTTCGTTTCTTATCGTTCCCCATTTTCATCTTTTCATCGCTGGGCCTCGACGAAGCGGTGGTTATTAATCTCCTGCCACGGAGCAGTGGGAAAATGAGGAGAAGGAAAAGAGAAAAAGGAGAGGGTGAGAGATAGTAGTGGAGGAGGCGGAGTTTGGGGACTTTCTCCTAAAGAGGAATGGTCGGGATGTGGAGGGAGGTGTAGGATTCGTGGAGGATGACGGAGTCGGGGCCAAGAGCAAAATACGAAGGGAAACGGGAGATGAGAATAGGGGAGAAGGATGAAGCCGTCGGGACTTTTCCGAAAAGAATGGACAGGGATACTAAAAGGAAATGAGTGGTTGGGAGTAAGGGCAAGAACAAAGGGATGAGGACTCCCGGACAATCTGACGAATAGAGGAGGGAAAGAAAGAATCAGGGAACGGCGGCGTAAGAAATGGCAAGAAAACAGGCATGGGGGGAAACAGCAGAAACCTAGAAACTGTTAGAAAAGCAGGAGAGGTGTCTAGAGCGAGAGAGAGAAAAAAGAAAGGGTGAGGTCGAACTGAGGACCTTGGCCTCGTTTTTACCCTTCCTTTATACCGACGGGAGCTAGGGAAAAAGGAGACGTCCCGGATGGCGCGCGGCCATTTTATTTCTGTTTTCTTCCCTCTCTAGTTGGATCGATTCTGGGAGGATGGAGAGCATGAGCAGCGGCGACTGGAACTAGTGCTGCGGGACGAAGGAGTAGGAGATAGTTGTTGGAAGTTTGGAGAAAGGGGACGTGGGACGTAAACACAGTTTCTCTTTTGTTTCGGGAAGTCACCGCTTTTGGGTGACTAATTTATACATGTTCTTCCTATGATACTTTGTTTCCGGTTATCACCTCAAAACTAATTCGGCTAGTTGTCATGCAAAGGTATACGTATAGCGACACTTCTAGTCAGCATACATTAGTTACTATTGTCCTTGTCGTTTTACTGTCATACTTTTAGATGGTATACTTGTTCACCACGCCCACTGTGCGCGCTCTCAACGTGCGGCTGAATGACGTCATTCGTAAGTGTAACTTGAAAAGGAGCCGGATACGTCGACTGGTTGTTTCAAGCGAAAACCCGTGTTAAATTACTCTTCATTAGCACTAATTATGCTAAAATGTACGTAAGGACAGTTCACTTCACTAACATGCCATTAGCGACCGTATAATTGTCAATTATGTCATCGCCACGTAAATTTCCGGAGTATTCCGGCATTCCAGTATGCTTAAATGGCGAACCCGTTAGAGACAAGCTGTACTCTCTGCGTCTAAAAACATAATTATAGGACTGTGTAAAAAGCGAGCAAGGATGAATGGCGAGTAAAGCAAGTAGCGAAGCGGAAGAATTTTCTGCGTAGAAACACGCGACATTTCATTCGTTAAATGAAGCGGAAACGGAACAGAGGAGCCACGGAAAACGCTAATAGCATCAAACAAAGCACCTACGTCAAGAAGAATAATGAGTTTCTAGATAGCACATATGAATGGATGTGACAGTCAACTATTTTTTTCTCGTTATCAGGAACGCGAGACCAAAAATAAGAAGCGGTGCCGTAATGGTGTGTACCTCCAAAATGTGATCGTCTATGTCGACAGCACAAAGGCCAGATCGAGCTTTTCCTCCGAAGCAGATTTTATTTGCTTTCTTTTTTTTATTCAGAGATAGTGGATGGATACAGAAATAACGGTACCGGATGAGAGGTCGGGAAGGCGAGGCAGGGAACGGGGGTTTATGAGAATGCTGAGCAGGAAGGGACTTAGGGATGACTTTTTATCGAACTGCAGCATGATGTTCCGAAACGTGCAAAGCACGGTATAGAAGATCCGGCCACCGAAAGCGAAAGAACAAAAATGAAAGGGTTGCGACAGATGTCCGCCCCTGCCATGCCTGCGCCGGACAAGCTCAACTTTTTGTAGCGATATATGATTCTGAACACCTTTTCCTTCAATTTCATTTTCATCGTTTTTTTTTGTTTGGTTCCAATTCTTCGTTCTAGTGTGCATTGAACAGGTCACTTATCTTCCACCCGTTTTCGCCGGTCAAGGCGCGTCGTGTTCAAGAAACTGAAGCTAAATAACAAAAAAAGCAGGAAAACAGTATTCGTTTCGGAAGCAAATGATAGAGGACAATGAGATGGCAGAGACCCCCAGCCGGATGCGCACCATGACAGTCTTTTTCAGATGTAGCGCCTAAACTATTTTGTGGCAACGGAATAATCAATCAGTGCATGGTGGGGACTTAATTTCGATACCAAGCGAGGAGTTATGTAAAGATAGGAAAAAAACAGAAAAAAAATTCGCAGTACACTGCCGCACTACACTATGTTGAATGTCTAAAACTTCTTTACACTCTAATCGATTGTCCCCGCTTGTCACTCTCGACAGTTATATTAAGTTTTCCATACCTCTATCAACGTGGAACGACCACGCCCTTAACACTGCAACTTTCTTCACCTGCACTGACGTGTTCAAGTAAAGCTTTTTTTTCCCCTTGCCTGAAATTTGTTCCCCGGAAGTACCCATTCCCTAACACTTATATTCTGTAAGCTTGTTCATGAATGTTCATTCGTTGTTGTTTCCATTTTCGATGGTCCACTACGGCGCCTCTCATAATCATATGGTGGTTCTGGGACGTTAAACACCACATATCAATCAATCGAATCATCATCCATTTTAGATGCGAAGCAGCTTACGGCGAGGACTGTGTCCATCCGTCCCTCACTTCTTCCCGTGGCGTCCACCCACTACTGCGCATGCGCGTCTTCTTCTCTCCCTCCTCTCTTACGCTTCCCCCTCTCTCTCCTCTAGGAATCCTCTACGCATGACAGCTGCATACTCCGCTGGGGGAGCCATGGTAGTTCCGCAGTATACAAAATAACGGAGCGTGCGCGCTTTCCTGCGCCGCACTCTAATGAGCGCCAGCGCCACCGCCAGTGTCAGCGTGAACGCCAGCATGGGCTCTCAATAAAGTAAACCATCTACCGCTCAGATCAACCATCTCCCTGCAGATTCGCATCCATACAGTTCTCCCTTTGCGAGAAATTGTGTAATTCTTTGTCCACTCCTGCGATAGCCTCAGTGAGGCTCCTGTATGTAATAAAAATTGTGATGTAAGGTCGCTAAACTTCTTTAAAACTGTGAAATGCGCACATGCAAATTTTCCACGTGTGGAGCAAGCAATCTGTTTCTCTTCTTTTTTTTTTACCACCGAGAGGGTGATACAGCTGGATTGGATCCAGCAGTATTGAAACCAGGTTCTCGCTTAAGCGGTGGTCAGTATCCCTGGGGCCCTGCTTTCGTTTTCAGCCGGGTGGGCGGCGCAGAGCGGGTGACCCGGAAACGGATGCCAAGTTTCGAGTCTCTTCGATCGGAAACAACCCTCTTGCGTCAGAGCATCCTGAACTCGCAGGCGTCGGTTAGTCGTGTCAGGGCGGCAAGCTCAATCATCGGTCGATTATGCTTCAGGCCAACAGGTAAATCTGAGTCCCAGTGAGCCACACGAAGCAGAAGTTTCGCTAGTTCCGAGTCCGCGAACGAGCAAAGTTCAGGGCACTTCTCGTGACTAACCGAGTGAGCCCGACCAGGTGGAACTTTGAGGAGCCTGAATCTGAATTGGTCTCTGCATGGAGTCTTCCCGTAAAGTCTGATTTAGTGCCCCTTACACGCAGTAGTCACCATTATATATACAGCAATAAAGTTCTTCTTCTTCTTCTTCTTCTTCTTCTTCTTCTTCTTCTTCTTCTTCTTCTTCTTCTTCTTCTTCTTCTTCTTCTTCTTCTTCTTCTTCTTCTTCTTCTTCTTCTTCTTCTTCTTCTTCTTCTTCTTCTTCTTTTTCTTCTTCTTCTTCTTCTTTTTCTTCTTCTTCTTCTTCTTCTTCTTCTTTTTCTTCTTCTTCTTCTTCTTCTTCTTCTTCTTCTTCTTCTTCTTCTTCTTGTTCTTCTTGTTCTTCTTCTCGTTCTTGTTGTTCTTCTTCTTGTTGTTCTTCTTCTTGTTCTTGTTGTTCTCGTTCTTCTTGTTCTTCTTCTTGTTCTTCTTCTTCTTCTTCTTGTTCTTCTTCTCCTTGTTCTTCTTCTTCTCCTTGTTCTTCTTCTTCTCCTTGTTCTTCTTGTTGTTGTTGTTGTTGTTGTTGTTGTTGTTGTTGTTGTTGTTGTTGTTGTTGTTGTTGTTGTTGTTGTTGTTGTTGTTGTTGTTGTTGTTGTCCTCTCGTTCTTGCTCTTGTTGTTTTTCTTCTGTTCTTCTTCCAGCTTCTTCTACTTCTTGGTTCCTTTTACTTTCATGACCTCTGGTCCACCCGTTTCAGTAGCTCAAGGGTGACTAACTGCGTTCTGCTTCTGTGGATGACGTCGTATAATTTTGATAACTGCAGTGGTCGCATTTCATTGAGACTCTTATGCAAGGGCACTCACGCTCTTACACGCAGATTTCAGTTGCACGTACGCAGACGTTTGCCTCACTGCGTTGCTTGTTGTGCGAAACTTTTTTGTTGTGAGTCATGCCTTTTACCTCCTGGTGGTACCACGTGCAACCATATATCCTAAATGAGCGGTTTCTCAAAGAACCGCCGTTGATGAAAATTGATCCGCAGCTCTGAGTTGTAAGGCCTTTTTTCGTCATTTCATAAACATAAACAAATTAATCAATTAATTAATATATTTATAAATAAAATTTGTGATGAAGGACCTCTGAGTACACGTGCGGTCTGTACTTCTTTTTCTCGCTTATCTATGTGTCTACGGTTAGTGCAGACAATGTGCTTCAGCGAGAGGAAAAGTCACTCAATCGGAGATAAGAGCTACGAACTCGGAAGGCTTCACTTGCAGTTTATCACCTAAATATTAAAAAAAAGTAAACTCTGCCACTGTCCACGCGTGAAATTCGCGTCCAATAACAGTTGCTTTTATTCCATGGCACTTAAGTTTGATAACAAGCAAAATAAAAGTGCAACATCGATTCTTCTCGCCAAGACGAAAGGCGGGGCACCACTGCTCCGGCAGCCATCATTTGGATTTGCTTGTCACGTGACGTTAGTTTCGTTCAAACGAACGTATTTTGTACTCTTATTCGCGCGCGCCTCACAGTTAATCTCTCCTGGCGCTATTCGATGCAGCAAAAGCTTGTAATAGTGCCGCTTTAAGGACATACGCTTCGAGAGAAACGTCGAGCTGCGCTACACTCTTATGTTGCTGGGAATGTCCACGGCGCGTCTTCTTTCGTCACAGCACTGCCGCCTCCACTTCTGCGCTTGCACAGAGCGTTCGGATGGCATCTGAGGTGCGTCACAATGTAACCATTGCTGACTAGTAGTCGTCTGGGCCGAACGAGACGCGCAGTCTAACCTATAGACCGAGTAGACGGTGCCGTTGTCTAACAACGGCACCGTCTCTTGGTTAGGATAGGGGGCGGCACGCGTTTTCGTGCATCGCTCGGATCGGATACCCATCATTATGCTTGAGGAACATTATTCTCGCCGATATTCCCGGAACTACTTGCTTCGCGGTGTGACTAATGTGACCACATGTAAAAAAAAAAAACGTAGTGTGGCCTTGGGGCGGAGCCTATGTTTATACATAGGTTTCAACTGGCTATCAATCGCGGTATCTTGTCGCATTCGACGACAATATATGATAGTGAAGTTCGCATAAGATATATATGAGTTTGCATAAACAAAAGCGTGGTATAGGCTGGATATGAGAACCTTAAGAGGCCGGCCTAATAGCAGCAAAGATATTGATTTAATAATCTGAGGTTCTATAATCGAATTCTACTGAAATCAGTACTAGTGCAGAACAACTCTTATTAAAGCGTTTTTTTTTCTTGCGCGATACTCAAAATTTTGCAGTTGAAGTAACGTAGATTGGATTTAATTAAATTTGCATAGAAAACGTAAGAAATACAGAACAGACACGTTCTCGGGACAATAATATAATGTTTTCTTTTTTAGGCAGAAGTCTTTATAGAAAACTAAATAGCAGGCTCTCAAAACTCTGGTCCTTTTTCGTTTTTAAGTCACAGAGGCAATTTTCCTTCACAGAATTTTTCTGTCAATTGACGACACAAAGAGATTCTTACGCGAAATCACCTCACTGGCAGTGGTCGATGCGCCTTTGCGCACGCTGCACACATTTATAACGGGGTAGTTTGTGTTGACCCTAGTGTGACGTTGGAATCGCTGTGTAAACAGTGAGGTCAGGAATCGCCGCTGTAATGACCTTCTTTCGCCCCGCGAATCGTGTTTCCGGGAGGAACGTCAGCACAAGAGCGGGTGAAAAGTTTTGAAGATTTCGCACGAACAAGACAGCGGACATGGCTCGAATGTGGATTCGGCCGGCGCCTAGCTGACTCCCACTTGCTGATGTGATGTTACAACAAAAGAAGTAACGAAATGCCCAGAAGGCGAGAAGCAGTGCTTTCTGTCAAAAGTTGTGCGAGAACCCTTGCGTGTTTTTGAAAAAGTTAAGAAGACTGCCTAGTTCTGTTTCTTCTGAACAGCATAGCGGCAAGAAACAACTTCCCACTTCCTTCATTCTTTAGTTATTTTCATTTGATATTTTGATTTTTTTTTTTACAGACGCGGAATCGTTTTCGCTTAGGTTGCTTCTGTCGCTTGACTCAAAAAAACGTTTCTGCTATTGTGGACACTAATAATGAGACACTTTGGAAGTGGGATTGGCTTCAAAAAACAAAGTAAAGACGCAATGAAAACTCGAGCAGAAACAAGGTTAAGGCGAAACATAAAGCAAGAACAATCTGAAGCCGACTTGCACATCTGGCAAGAATTTTAAGAACGATTCCGTTGTTGCATGGGACTACGGCAAAATTTCGGTGCTGTTCCGCTGCGACAGCAGAATATCAGAGCTCATAACGAGGTACGTAACGAACCTGGATCACACTAACTAGGTATGCCCTAAAGGTCATACCAAATATGCTAGTCTAAGAAATTTTGTTGGAGGATGTAATTACTCGGAGCACAAAGTGCAGGTTGACTCTGAGAGGCACAAGCGTTTTTTTTTGTTTTTTTTTTAGACGTGTGCCGTGTAGTGCAGTTAATCAGGCTGTCTGTAACAGACAGAGAGAGAAGGCGTAAATTAGGCCAAGTACAGAGAAGTAATCAAAGTTAGATATGGCGATCAACGTTCCCAAACTTGTCATATTATCATCCCAGCTCTGTTGGTAATGTGAATTCTCACTCGAACATAAGATTAATATAGCATAATTTGTTTGCATGTTTCTCGATTTTTTTGGTCACGGACATTTTTCGCTCAAACGCCGTAGCAGGGGTCTCCGAAGCTTTTTTGACCACCTGGTGATCCTTACTGTACACTGACATAACGCACTACACGGGCCTCTAGCATGTCACCTCCGCCGAAAAGTGAGGGCCTTGGCCGGGATGGAACCCATGACCACTTAAACAAGAACCTTAAAAAAAAAACCTAATCCGCACCTATTCAATACCGCTTCTTTCACCACAGTTGAACAGCTTTTGAATTGTTAATTCATTAATATATATTTAATTGATCAGCCGGCCACGAACCCAAATATGTATACGTCAAAGGCGTTGTCAAAAAGCAGCAGCATGTTGTGCTACCTGCGCGGAGTATCACAAGCGGCGCTACGTGTAAGTCACGTCGCTTGAAATACGTGAACTGATTCACTACAGGAGTCGCGTCACAGACTGTTCGACGCCACCGAGTTGTAACTGCAGTGACGTGTTCAGGATGACGAATTCTGTACACGGTGGTTTAAATAGCCGACTCTGACGCTCGGACGGATGTTGCCACGGCGTTGACTGACGCAAATGTCAAACCCGATGTCACCACTTCCGCTCATGCGCGTGGTGAATATATCTAAACGTTGTGATGTCATTGCGATGAAAAAGAAATGCAAACGCGAATCATTTGGGGAGGGGAGGGATCTGGACAATAAAATTGAGGAGGCAGGTAGTACGCATTTGGAAATTCTCGACTGCTAACCCGCAGGTCGCGGGACCGAATTCGGGCCCACAGTAGCCGCATTTGAAGTTAGAAGGTTCGAGACCCACATATTGTGCGATGCCGGTGCAAGAACCCCAGATGGCAGAAATTTTCGGAGCCCTCTACTAGCGTCTCTCAAAATCACACCGTGGTTTCGCAGTGTTACACCCCACCAAATATCATGCAGTTTCAAAGTCAATCTGTTGCTGAGTAAGAGGTGGCTCTTTTATTTAAGGGGGTCCAAAGTCGAACTGACTATGATAATATATAAAGTCTGCTATTATAGTTTAACATGGCGAAACTTTTCATCTCTTGATGGGCAACTATACGCGTGTTAAAATTAGATTATAGATTCGGACGGTAGCGATAGCACAGAGAAGCGCCCTAGCAGCAGAGTGAGAACAGCGGGTCCATTAATTATTACATGAGTCATACATATTCCAGTCATTCATTACAGCCCTTGTTAAGAGCGAAAAACGATACGACATATGAAATATGATAATAACTTATTCAATGCGCATTTTATGTTACATTTTTCATTCGTTCGTTTCCTTTTCATTGTACAAAGCGGTCAAAATATTGAACACACACGAGTATTATGGCCTAACAGGCCTGTATTCAATTATTTCCACGTGGCATGGTTTACCTTCAGAAATTCTGACTCCATATAAGTGAGTGGCTGAAGTGTAAATTTTACTCTCACGATTATCAAGTCAGCTCTCGCCTTTTGATGTCTTAACATGGTGTCTTAAGTTTGCAATGATAATAAAATTACAGCGCCAAATGAACGAATGTACCGTGACATATTTCCAGGACATTAACGCATCAAGAAATAAATAAACAAACAAACAAATAAATAATGATGGTCTTCAGAATAGTTTTCTCCGTCACTGCCCTCCTGGGCCTGTACTCGCAAAAGCATCTTACGCGTAAAAGTTTCACGAGCAAATATTTCAGCTAATCACGATACAGGAAATATCGTTAGCGATGCCCCCTGACCAATGGGAACAACGCTTTTACGAGATGGAAGTTCTCGTTATTTGGGCTTCATGGTCATTGGCTTCGTTACTGGCATCGTCGTTACCTTAATGGCTGGATTCGTCGAGCCGCGTGGTGTTACAGAAACGAGATATCCCAGTTAGCAGAAGCATTTGGTGCTTTCGATAATCAGGCCTGATGTTCGTTCTCTTTAAATGAAGCAGATTCTATCTGATTCACCTTGCGTGAAACTAACGCAATCAAAACAAGAAAGGATACATGACGGAAGAACGTATCGGGTAGTAAATGAAACAATGCCTCCGTATCGCGTAAGTGGTATACATTTACCACATACCACGCTATATATCTGTGAGCTCTGAGCTTCTGAACAATCTGCATTCCTCCACTACGAGCGCCTCATTAAATTGGCCACGATAAAAGTTGATGGCTCGTCGCGAAGTTTTTATTCGCTCCTTTTGGGCTCGCTGAATACTTAGCGTCATATATATATATATATATATATATATATATATATATATATATATATATATATATATATATATATATATATATATATATATATATATATATATATGAGTAAAAGTTGACGAAAAATACTTGAAGTCTTAACAAATAAATATAGTTTCTCTCCTTGGAGACAATTCTTGATCACGACTTTCGCCCCGCAATAGAGAGAAGAATACCATGTTTTTACTACCGATTTAGTCAACCCGCGAAGAAGTGTTCGAGCTGGTCCCGAACAGAGTGGTCCTGAAGCATCTGCGTCCGGAGCCATTTCAGCATCTAGAATTCTTTCACCCAGCTAGAAAGATTCTTCTCAAAATGATTCGCGTAGACTGCTAACATTAACAAAATTTAGCTAACAGTCTGCCTTCCGCAGGACCTGGGTGTCTATTGTAGCCTAATAGCCTTTTTTTATACACCAGGGCTCTACTTTTTTTAACAACAAAGCTCTTTCAAGTAGCCGTAATTTGTGCGACCTATCATAAAGACTGGTATCTGCCATGGCAAAAACACCATAATCATTAGCGGATATATGTGCCACAGAAATAGGGTGAATTTCACTGCTTATACCTACTGGTGCACTAAAAATGAGGAAGGCAACAGTTACCCCACTAACAAACGGCTTTGAAGCGACGGGGACCCGAAGACCCCGAGTACGCACACAGAGAGGTAAGGGGAAAAGTAACGCGGCTGCAAGAACACCCCGAAGTGTACGCCAACGACGATCTGTCCACAGATCTACGAGACGTGTGAACGCTTGGTACTAGCACGAGTTTCCGTCTCTGCAGATAATGGTCATCCGTGCCGTGTCTGCGACCGCCTGCACCTTAACTCGAACCTCCCTGCGCTGGTAATCGACGTGGAAACAGCCTAGCATCACCTATCTAAAGCCTAGCAACGAGCCAGAAGCAAGCTAGAAACAACCTGCATCACCTCGCTAAGGGATAGCTATAAACCTCGAAGCAACAGGATTAGTCTTGAGAAGTGTCCAGTTTTACTGTTTCAAGCCTTAACTGCTGGGCTTAGTCCAAATTCGCCTTCTTGTTTTTTTATTTGTACATGCGACAACGCCAGCCAAAGTAAACAACATTGGCCAGCAGTAGGCAGCCGGCATTGGAAGAGGCTTATAAATTATAAGTCTTTAGTTTTAACTTCCCAAAACCTCGACGGGATTATAAGACGCCGCGTAGCGAAGGGCTCCAGAAATTTCGACCACCCGGTGTTCCTTGACGTATGCGTGCACCTGAATTTACGTACATGGGTCTGCTTCTTTTGCAGCGGGTGTTGTGCAAGCAAGCACGGTATACTTCACCAAAACTCTTGCGATTTGCCCGTCTGTACACATTCTAGTTTTGATGCATTAAAACAAAAGCAGGAAAAAAAATTTGCCCCGTATCTGCATGTTTCTGCAAATTTCGTCGAAAGACGATAGTCTTGCGTGTGGAGAGAGTGAACGAGACATTTATTTGATGTTCTGCGCAAGAAAATCGGCGAGTGGTATTCTGGAGGCGCTGCGTTAGAGTGCCTCGAGCGTGCAGCGGAGGCGAACAAGCGCATCAAGTCACGTCGCACGTGAGACATGAGCGCCATCTGGCAGTTTTCTTAGAAAACAAAGCGCGTGGCTCTGAGACAGGTGTGCGCGCCCATCTCAGAGGTGATAAGATGTAGAACGCAAGGCGACGGGTAGGTGCCACCACCATCTCGTCTCAGCAAAGCGTTCGAAACACTCCCCGTTCCGTGCAAGCGTCGTATTGGTCAGCGCAGCGTGATAAGCGCTATACGGTCCTTAAAACTACTTATGTATGCCTTCTCTAGCAAAAGACGCGCATGCAGAATATATACGTATTGTTATGGTGCCCCAGACATGCGCAACAATTGCATTTTAATTGACGATTGCACAAGTATGAACGCTCAACCTTGAGCAACATTGGTGGGCACTGTGGATGGAGTCGGCCGTTTAAGTACCCGATGCCGTTAAGAGTGGACAAACCGACAAATGTACAGACAGACAGACAGACAGACAGACAGACAGACAGACAGACAGACAGACAGACAGACCAATATTTTTGCGTCGAAGGCCCCCAAGAAGGACTATCGTCTCTAAAAAACAATACGGTGTATACCGAACAATACTTGGTGACCGCAAAATGCATGGCTGCATTTGAAATTGCAGCGATGCTGTCGCATTTGGCAATGCCGTGATGTTTCCCGCTTTGCGAGAGCGTTGCCGTGACAGCCAATCTGTCAAGCCCAGGCCTGACGATCATTGGAAATGAAGAATCCTATTTGGTGTAGTTTCGCCTATTTCTCGCATCCCTGCACTCTCTCTTTTTCTTTTTCTTTTGTTGTGCCGACAAAATGAAGTAGTCAAGCGTGAAATTTAGTCTACACGCTCCGCGATTGCCGGAGCGAAAAATTGAATGGAAGCGTATATTGTGAGAAGCGCGGAAGCGAAGCGACTGATATCTCTCTGTTAACTTCTTGTGTGGGCCGCTTTACGCACAAAGTCGTATAGTGCCCCGCTCTGTTAGAAAGGGAGGCCATCTACAGGCCAATACTGCTAGCTACACTGCCAATATATTTGCTGTATACGCTACTAATACTTCGTGCTCGAACTTTCACTTTATTTGTTCATATTGTTACGTAAAAATGGCACGAGGTGTGTCTATTTAAAATCTATATTCAAAATGATGCGTATGGCGTCGACTAAGATGGAAGCAGCACGCGCAACCGACAGACCACTTCCTCGTTGTCGTCTTTTCACCGCTGATACGTCAGCTACGTAGCATTACCCCCCCGGCGGTAAAAGCACCGTCTCGGTGCACATTAACTACGGTCTTAGTAGGCAGGTGGTAAGGTTTTAGCCTGCTGACGTGCACCACATCACTGGGTGTGGTTGCAGGCAGGCTTGTGGTCTCAGATGCAGGAATGATCTCATAGGTGACGTCGGTTACCTGGCGAATGATACGGTAAGGACCCATGTAGCGAGACAATAACTTCTCTGATAAGCCAACTCGACGAACTGGGCACCACAGGAGAACAAGAGAACCGGGTGAGAAGTGAACGTCAGCATGCCGGCTGTCGTAGATGGCTTTCTGGGTGGCTTGCGAAGCCGAAAGTCTAGAGCGGGCGATCTGACGTGCGTGGTCGGCACGAGCAATAGCGTCGCGTGCATATTCGGTTGACGGCGTTGTAGTGGTTGGAAGTAAGGTGTCGAGTGGTAACGTCGGATCACGGCCATAAAGCAAATAAAAGGGTGAATAACCAGTGGTGTCGTGGCGCGAAGAATTGTACGCGAAGGTCACGTGAGGTAGCGCCAGGTCCCAGTCATGGTGGTCGGAGGACACATACATCGCGAGCATGTCCGTTAGGGTCCGATTTAGCCGTTCGGTAAGGCCATTTGTTTGGGGATGGTAGGAAGTGGTCAGCTTGTGGTGCGTCGAGGAAGAGCGCAGAAGATCGTCGATCACACGGGACAAAAATGCGCGGCCACGATCTGTGAGTAATTGGCGAGGAGCGCCATGCTGTAGGATGACGTCGTGGAGCAAAAAGTCCGCAACGTCAGTAGCGGTGCTGGTGGGGAGCGCTCGAGTGATGGCATACCTAGTCGCGTAGTCTATAGCAACAGCGACCCACTTGTTGCCCGATTTCGACTCGGCAAAAGGACCGAGAAGATCTATACCAACACGGAAGAAAGGTTCGGTTGGGATGGAGATCGGTTGAAGAAGTCCAGCCGGGGGCACAGTAGGTCGCTTCCTACGTTGGCATTTATCGCAGGAGGACACGTAACGGCGAACGGACCGGGCGAGACCGCGCCAAAAGAAGCGGCGACGCACGCGGTCGTACGTCCGAGATACACCCAGATGACCAGCAGTTGGTTCATCGTGAAGCTCGTGCAGCATGGTTGAACGCAAATTTTTCGGCACGACAAGAAGGAGCTCAGGGCCATCTGGCTGGAGGCTACGACGGCACAGCGTGCCATTCAGGAGGACGTACATGCGAAGTGACGTGTCGTTCGGAGCAGATTCGAGACGGTCAATAAGTTGTCGCAGAGAAGCATCACGACGTTGTTCATCACCAATCTGAAGAAACTGAGACATTGACATGACGCTGAGGCTAGGCTCGATGTCTGGTTCGTCGGGCTGATCAACAGGGTAGCGGGATAAGCAATCGGCGTCCAGATGGAGACGTCCAGACTTATAAGCAACCGAGTAGGAATACTTCTGTAGGCGTAATGCCCAACGACCAAGTCGTCCAGTGGGGTCCTTCAGAGAAGAAAGCCAACACAGCGCGTGGTGATCTGTGATGACACGGAAAGGGCGGCCATACAAGTAAGGACGGAATTTCGAAACCGCCCAAACAAGAGCGAGACATTCCCGTTTTGTTATAGAATAATTGCGTTCAGACTTAGAAAGCAGACGGCTCGCGTACGCGATTACACGGTCGTTGCCCCGCTGAGTTTGCGCCAAAACTGCACCAATTCCGTGACCACTCGCGTCTGTTCGCACTTCTGTGGGAGCATCGGGGTCGAAATGTGCAAGAATAGGAGGTGTCGTTAGAGCGGTGATTAGCTGAGAAAAGGCGTCAGCTTGAGGAGGGCCCCAAGAAAATGGGACGTCTTGTTTGAGAAGGTCGGTGAGCGGCCGTGCGAGTGCCGCAAAGTTTTTCACGAACCGGCGAAAGTAGGAGCAGAGGCCCACAAAACTGCGAACATCATGGACAGAGCGTGGGACTGGGAAGTTTGTTACAGCGCGTACTTTCGCCGGGTCTGGCCGTACGCCGGCAGCGTCAACAAGGTGACCCAATACGGTAATCTGACGAAGACCGAAGTGGCACTTGGAGGAATTGAGCTGCAGGCCGGCCCGTCGAAATATGGATAGAATGGTCGAAAGGCGTTCAAGGTGGGTTGCAAAGGTAGGTGAGAAAATGATCACGTCGTCCAGGTAACACAAACATGTCGACCATTTAAATCCTTGTAGGAGCGTGTCCATCATTCTCTCGAAGGTCGCTGGAGCGTTGCAGAGCCCGAACGGCATGACCTTGAATTGGTAAAGGCCGTCAGGGGTAACGAAGGCGGTCTTTTCTCGGTCCATGTCATCTACGGCAATTTGCCAGTAGCCAGATCGGAGGTCGAGAGATGAAAAGAAGGTGGCGCCATGGAGGCAATCAAGGGCATCGTCAATGCGTGGTAGAGGGTACACGTCTTTTTTGGTAATTTTGTTGAGGTGGCGATAATCAACGCAGAAACGCCATGAGCCGTCTTTCTTTTTTACTAATATCACGGGAGATGCCCAAGGGCTCGTTGATGGTTCGATTACGTTTTTCGTAAGCATTTTGGCCACTTCTTTTTGAATCACTTCTCGCTCAGATGCTGACACGCGGTACGGCCGACGGTGAATGGGCGCAGAGTCACCAGTGTTGATTCGGTGAGTGACAATTTTAGTCTGGCCCAAGGGACGATCGTCGGTGTCAAAAATGTCACTGTATGAGGCCAAAACTTGGCAGAGAGCGTCGGCCTGGTGAGGCGACAGCTCCGATCCAATCATGTTTCGAAACATACCATCGTCTGAGCTGGGTGACCGTGAGACTGCGCTTCGATCAGGAGCAGATACAGCGACAACACTGACATCGTCCTCTGTTATGGCAGTTAGCTGGGCTAGAGACATCTGGCAGGGCAACACTTGAGGGGTGAAACCAAAGTTAAGGAGCGGAAGTAACACACAGTTATCCGCTATGGTCGCGATGGTATAGGGCACAGTAACACTGCGCGTTAGCCGAACGTCAGTAATTGGCGTAACGATATAATCACCGTCAGGAACGGGAGGGGTCGATGACAAAGACACGTACGTGACGGCTCGAGGTGGCAGGCGAACGAAAGTGGTTGGGCTCAAGCGGCTGGTGGGCTTTGCAGAGTAGTCGGCAAAGATTGGTAGATCAAGGCTGAGGGTACCAGACGAACAATCAATTAAGGCCGAGTGTGCCGAAAGGAAATCAAGGCCAAGTATGAGGTCATGAGGGCAGCAGGCTAGCACGGCAAAAAGGACCACGGCGTGACGACCGGCAATGCTGACACGAGCAGTGCACATTCCGATTACTGGTACAGTACCACCATCGGCAACACGTATTGCCTGCGTCGTAGATGGCGTCATAATCTTTTGTAAGCGGCAGCGTAGAGAAGCGCTCATAATAGACAGGTGCGCACCTGTGTCAATGAGGGCGGTCACAGGAACATGGTCGACTTGCACTTCAAGCAGGCTATGGTGCGTGGGAAGCGTCAGTAGAGGATTTTCGGTCGTCATTGGTATTGCAGCTTCACCTCTATAAGCTGCAATATCTAGTTTTCCTGCTGCGGTCGTCCAGAGAAGCTCGGCGAGGAAAAGCGCCGAGGTGGCGGAGAGCGGGATTGGCGACGTAGCGGCGACGGGGAGCGAGAGCTGCGGCGACCGGACGGAGGGGCGTCAGGGTAGCGGCGACCGGGCAAAGGGGCGTCAGTGGAAGGCTCGTAAGATGACGACGAATAGAAATTGAAGGGTGTGGCGTCTGAACGTCGAGGGCTCGTCGGATGCATGAGCGCCGAGGTAGAGAAAGTCTGACGTGGTTGGTTTGACCAACGGCGGCGGCAATAGCGAGAAACGTGCCCAGGCTGGTGGCAGGAAAAACAAACAGGTCGGTCGTCGGGTGTTCGCCATTCCGAAGGGTTACGGAAGGGCATTGTTGGAGGTGAACGGCGAGCGTGTCCTCGGGAGTAGGACGGGACTTCAGGGCGAGTCAGGGGACATGCTGAGGGAAGTCCGAGGTTCGCAAACTCCTGCCTCACCACAGCTTGTATTAACGCCACTGACGGCTGTTGTTGGTCAGAGGCGAGCGTTGCGAAAACGGGTGGCTGAAGAGGAGCCGGACAGGCGGCTTCGATTTCCCGACGAACAATACATGTGACGTTGTCATACGTGGGGGACTGGCGGGCGGCTTCACACGATGAGGTCGCGGCCGTGTTGGGCAGCCGGGTGAATCGCTGAGTAATACGGCGGCTCTTGGCTTCTTCGAACCGCCGGCACTCTTTAATTATGGCGTCGACGGTGGCAACGTTGTTGTAAACTAGTAGATTAAATGCGTCGTCTGCTATGCCTTTCAGCACATGGGCCACTTTCTCCGACTCACTCATGTGATCGTCAATCTGGTGGCATAGGGCGATGACGTCGTGAATGTACGCGACGTACGACTCTGTCGACGTCTGTGCACGGGCCGCCAGTTGATTCCGCGCTGCGATCTGCCGCCCAATGGTGTCGCCAAAAAGGTCGCGGATCTTTTCTTTAAAGGAGTCCCAGCTCGTAATCTCCGCTTCGTGCGTCTCGAACCACACACGCGGTGGGCCATCGAGGTAAAAAAGCACATTGGCAAGCATAAGAGTCGGGTCCCACCTATAGCTTGCGCTGACCCGTTCGTACCGGTTTATCCATTTGTCGACGTCAACGCCATCCTGACCGGAAAAGACACCGGGATCACGAGCAGGAGGTAAAACGACGTATGTAGAAGTCACGGTAGGGGCAGGTGGCGAAGACGATGGTTGTTCAACCTGTGACATGGTTGGACCTATGATGATGCGGCCGTTGCGGAGCTTCGTGATGAAGACGGGGAAGTACCCAGCACGTCCACCACAAAGATGTTACGTAAAAATGACACGAGGTGTGTCTATTTAAAATCTATGTTCAAAATGATGCGTATGGCGTCGACTAAGATGGAAGCAGCACGCGCAACCGACAGACCACTTCCTCGTTGTCGTCTTTTCACCGCTGATACGTCAGCTACGTAGCAATATTTACAACAATCATTGGCGTCCTCTCTCTCGACTTTGTTTATTTTGTTTAGCCCTTCTTTATATATGACTTAAACGTTTGTGTCTGGGTACCTATAAGGTTGCTCAGATTTGCAGTTTTAAAAATATTAAACCTTAGCAGGCTGCACAGCGTTGTGTGAAAGAATGCCATGGTGGTGATGATGAATATGGTGGTGTTAGTGGGCGTAGTGAAAAGAGTACTAGCACGGAAGATGGGAAACGCGGTGGCTACTGCGATAACTTAGATGATGGCTCGTGCGCGCTGACTGTATTATAATGCTCCAGTAGACCTCAATGGCGCAGTCAGACAGAACACCTTTTGTCTGCTCTGGGGTGCGTAAGAGTGCGTATAGGTGGGGTGAGATACATCGACGCTCTGAAAACCGTCGCGCTTATTCATATATAAAACAAAGAAAGGGCACATATTAAGTACGAATAGTACGGTTGATGATAAAAAGCTACTGGTGAGGCGTTGGTCCTTGCAGCAGAATCGTCGTGTAACAGATTCAATTTAAGCTGATTGAGTTCAATTCAATCTAAGAGGCCTGCAGAAAAGGCGGCGGACGAAGATTATCGACCTTCTCAAGCTGAACCATATGACGTCTCGCTTGCGCCAGTGTTTGCATAGGTCACGGCGGTTCTGCGATGACGCGCGGGGGTGGGATAAAAAGGAGGCGACTCAGTGGCGCGCTTATCCGTTTTCGACAAAGGCGGTGCCACTTGCGTAACGCATTAAGTGATGTGTTTGTGGATCCAATGAAAACGTATTACGATGCATATATAAGTACGTGAGTATTGGCCAGACCAAGCAGAAAGAGCTTTCTTGTCTGTATTATCCCGGTGTGACGCGGTACACTGCTCATGGCAAGTGAGCCTGACCCGGCTGTAATTGCTCGACAGCGTTTAGCTCCCTGGGTCGGAAGTTTGCACAATGGCATGCGTAATTAAATATATAAATTGAACCAGCTTTGCGCGGTGTTTAGTACGCTATGGTTGTGACCATAGAGCGGTGGTCTCGATAGATGAAGGCCTACTGTTTCCGTGCAGTGCCGTCGTACCTAGGGTCCGGGCATGTACATAAGAAGTGCTTGATGGAAGCTTGATGAAATGTCCGCAGATTATTTATTTATTTATTATTTACAAATACTGCTGGCCAGAGGCCAAAGCAGGAAGGGCAAGATAATACAGTTGTCATACACATTTCAAAACAACATCAACAATAAAGAGATTAAAAAGTGGAAAGCGTGACATATTTATACAAAAGCAACAAAAGGAAAGAGTGGGGAGGGAAAAGAGGAAATAATTGGAATAGTTAGAAAAACAACTTCAAATTTCAGCGTAAATAAGATCGGGAGAGTGTAAACTGCTTGCAGGCAAATCGTTCCACTCTTCAATGGTACGAGGAAAGAAGGAAAATTTGAAAATAGAAGTGGAAAATAGAAGTGGAAAATAGAAGTGAAAATAGAAGTGGAAAATAGAAGTGGACATTTCTTTTTGTCCAATTTAGCAGAGCCGTCTACTGGGCTAGTCGGTTGTTATTTGTGGTGCCTTCTTGCACTGCGGATAACGAGGATGATACAGCTAGACTGCAGGACAGGTGTAGTGCGCAGCAAAGTAGTGTGCTTGCGAACCACTCGTCCTTAGTCTCTTTCTCGTCCTCATCTCGTCATGCACAGCCCAACAAGAAATCATAAATCGTCATGCGATGTGGGTGAGTATCCATAATTGGGCAATGGCAATATCGGTTCCCTTCTGCTGAGCGAACACCTGCTGTGCCACTGTCCTCGATTTGCCTCAAAGAGACAAGTACTTGCCAACGCATTGCGGTGAGTGAATGATCGGCCTCTTTATTATGCGCAGGTGCTATTACAGCACCGTCCACATTTCTCGACAGTCCACGGGGCAGTGAAAGCCCTCTTGTGTGTTTTGAGGACGATGGGTTTGCGTGAACGCCTCAGACTTGCAGTGGAGCCACTCATGCTGGGTAAGTGGGCGAAGCTATAGAGACAACTTTTCATCAATCGCGATTTCAGGAGACAGACAGACAGACAGACAGACAGACAGACAGGCAGGCAGACGGACGGACGGACGGACGGACGGACGGACAGACAGACAGACAGACAGACAGACGGACGGACGGACATACAGACTGACAGACAGACAGACGGACGGACAGACGGACGGACGGACGGAAAGACAGACGCACGGAGAGACAGACGGACGGACGGACGGACAGACAGACGGACAGCCAGACGGACGGACGGATGGACAGACGGACGCACGGACGGATGGACAGACGGACACACACACGGACGGACGGACAGAAGGACGAACGGACGGACGGACAGACGGGTGGACAGACGGACGGCCAAACGGACAGACGGAGAGACGGACGGACAGACAGACAGACGGACAGACAGATGAAACTGAATCAACAATGATCTGCGGTGGTGCTGTTCCTTTCATTAATCGATTCCCCTCTCGTAAGAAAAGAAACAAATAAAAAGAGAAAGAAAGAAAGAAAAAAGCATGCACATCACCACGCTTCGACTCGGCGGTTTCAGAACCGACCAACGCGGCCACAAAATCACTCGCGTATTAAGCAGATTCACTCAACCACGAATACATTCGCGTATCAAGCCTGAAACTCAATCGTCCGTCCAGTGCCTGCTTCAGACGGGAACGATCGTTGAAGCGCGCCCTGGAGGGTGCAAGCGCAGCTTGAGCCGAGCCGTCATCCATCCAGAACGTATATTGGTCCTCTTCTTCCGTTCTGTGCTGGTTGTTTGTTGCTTATTCGGTTCTTCCTCCACGTGGCACGGACTTGCGCAAAGCCGCACGCTGCGATCGCTTTCTCGAGCTTTGCACGGGAGAGGGGGTTAATCCATCGAGATCCGCTAACGTTGTCTGATCCCCTGCTCCCCCACCGCTCAGTCTGTGCAGCGTCTATTGGATCTCTGCCTGCTATACTTAGAGAGGAAGATAAGAAGAGAAAAAGTGACGTACGACTTCGGAAATTCTTCCTCGCTCAGCCCTCGATTGCCTTGCTTGCCAAAGAGCTCGACTATCTTATGCTCCCGCGGATAGTTTTTCAACCTTGCCGTTTCAAAGACCATAGTCTTTCTTGACGACCTTTGACGCAAAAATTTTGGTCTGTCTGTCTGTCTGTCTGTCTGTCTGTCTGTCTGTCTGTCTGTCTGTCTGTCTGTCTGTATATTTGTCTGTTTGTCCGCTCTTAATGGTACCTTAAACGGCACCAAAAAATATCCCAAACAGCCGAGCCCACCCGCAGCGCCCACCAATATTGCTCAAGATTCAGTGTTCATACTTGTGCGATTGTCAATTAAAAAGCAATTACTGCGCACATCTGGGGCACCATACCAACACGTCAATATTCTGTATGTGTGTCTTTTTACGAGAAAAGGCACACATAAGTAATTCAATTTACCGTACCGTTTATCACGCTGTGCTGACTATGCAACGCTTGCACGAAAAGGCAAGTGTTTCCAACGCTTTGCTAAGACGACATGGTGGTGGCACCTACCCGTCGCTTTGCGTTCTACACCTTATCACCTCCGAGACGGGTGCGCACGCCACGCGCTTCGTTTTCCAAGATAGGTGCCAGATAGAGCTCATGCGTCACGTGTGACGTGACTTAATGCGCTCGTTCGCCTCCGCTGCACGCTCGAGGCACTCTAACGCAGCGCCTCCGAAATAACATTCACCAATTTTCTTCCACAGAACATCAAATAAACGTTTTGTTCACTCTCTCCAGACGCAAGACTATCTATCGTCTTTCGACGACATTTGCAGTGTAACATGCAGATACGGGGTCCAATTGTTTGTATCTTGTCTTTTCGTACTGTCACGGGGTTGTGACGTAAACGAAGGGAGTAGAGTGTAAGTAGAAGATTAAACTGCTAATTTGGCCTAACTTGTGGCCGGTAGACTGAACATCAGATTACAGCGATACACGCTAGCACTGACAGCGGCGAACAGAGCAACGGCCGTCGATCAACTGACAAGCGGCGAAGGGCGTCGGCATTTATACATGTGCCGTCGAATATTCCAGCCTTATCACTTATCGTCGCGCAAACTCTGGAATATTCTCGAGTGTTCGCGTCTTGCGCGCAATCTTAACCGAACGATCTACAATAATCGCGAATTCTCTCGAACAATGAGGCGCAGTTCGCGCTGAGCATTCCTGACAGGTTTTGTGTGAGAAAATCGAATGAAACAAGACTGAAAATAAGGAACGCGCGTATGCGACATGGTGGTTCGCGATCCGGCCCCTCATGTACCCGCGGTATGCAGATTTGTTATTGAAGCATTGGTTATGAGCAATGAATGTTCAAGTTTGCACTTCAGCGTTTGTCCCTTTTTGCCTCTCGTGTTTTTCGTGCTGTTAATTATTATTCTGCTGCAGCCACGATGCCGCGAAAGTATATATAGTAAACAGATATTTTCGCGACGATGATCTGCTCAACTGGAAACTGAGAACTAAGCCCAAACTCATATCGAAAGTGTTCAGGGTATTCAGTGCTTCGTAAAAGTTCACAAATGACGGACGAGCGTTCGGAAATGTCCGTGCCTTTCAAAGCTTATTCGGCAGGAGACCCTGCCTTCGTCAGGGCACACCCATTCTCTGAGAAAAGTGTAGCCCCCCTGCCTAAACGTTGGAAGATGATCTTGATGAAGGCCTTGTTGAAGATGGGTCTCCGATTGAAACTTCGACAAATAATCAGTTTTTAGAAGCGTACAACTTTTGCCTGATTGTTCATAACATAGGACAAGGTGATAGACGTAGTCTCTAAAATAAACGCATCTATTTAACACATCAGAACATCGCCTTATTTTGTGTAAATGCCTTTGTTAACCATATTTCTTTTCGGGAGTGTAGATGTCCACCCTGCATCGGCAAACGGAATATATATGCTACTAGCTAAAAATATATACGTTCCTATATATTTCCTCATCTCTGATTGAAGGTTCACGAGAATGATGGCGCTTAGTGACCGTTAGTGGTTGTTTAATGATGGTTAGTGACGCTAAATACGGGTGAAAGGTTTCGTTTTTGTTTTCTTTTTTTAGAGCTGTCCCCGCCAATCGTTTTTTTTTCTTTCATATCACTGCACATAAGCAGGACATTATCGCGAAGTTGTACAGAATATGAAACACATTTCCGTTTGTTGAGATATTAACAGTGGTACGCCAAACGAAAACGGGGAGAGAGAAAGAGTAATTTGGGTGATTCCAGGTTATAGAACTGACCACCAGAGACACCAGAAAGGGTGAAAGAACTTTTTCGAGAATGAAGCATACAATGAAGCAAGAACGGGCTGCGCATGCTTATACAAGACTGGAGTTCCGGAGTAGATTGAGTCTTGTGGAAATGAACACTCGTGAACAGGAAATGTTCCTCACGCCTAAACTCGAACAATTAAGCGGCGTTGTCTTCGTCAGTGCAGCGATTGGAAGCCCAAAAACGATGATGATGATAGGTGGAATTTATTTATTTATTTATTTATTTATTTATTAGAATACCCTCAGGGCCCGTAGGGCATTACAGAGGGGGTGGGTACAGCATATATAACACACAAGAAAAAAAGACAAAATAAAGAAACAAGTATCAGATGCGCAAATCAGGAAGGCAACATAAGTCAACTAAAAATGTATAAGAATTCAAGCACATACAAGACAAAGATAGATAATGGAAACTGCGTATAGTTACAAGCATTGCTGAGAAATTGCAGTCTTGAATAACAAAGGGTCTGTTATTGATACAACGGAAGAGGGAAGGTGGTTCCAATCGGCGGCTGTTTTCGGTAAGAAGGCTGCTGAAAAGAATTTGGTGCGGCAAAACGGAATGGCAACCTTATGCTGATGATCAATGCGCGATGAGTGGTATGACGGTTGTGAAATGAGGTCTCGCTTCATTGATGGATTGTGAAAAAATATCTTATGAAAAAAATGCAGTCGCGCCAGTTTCCTCCGGACAGTTAAATTGGGTAGGTCAAGGTTAGATTTCATTTCTGATATGCTAGCAGTACGGGAATAATTAGAACAAATGAACCGAACTGAGCGGTTCTGAACAGATTCTAACGCGTTAATTAAATTTTGCTGCACGGGATCCCATATAGCGGACGCGTACTCAAGCTTTGGGCGAATTAGTGATCGGTATAATAGAATTTTGAGGGACAGCGGAGCGCGAGAAAAGTTGGGGCGTAAGTATCCTAGCGTTCGGTTAGCGTTATTACAGATGTAGGTAACATGCGTGTGCCAAGATAGATTGTTGGTAATGTAAACGCCGAGGTACTTATATGAAGAGACATGCTGGAGGGGAACAATTTAACGCCCCAAAACCACCGTATGATTACGAAAAACGCCGTAGTGGAGGGCTTCGCAAATTTTGACCACCCGAGATTCTCGGTCTCAAAAAAGAAAGGACCACTTGTTGAAGCGTATACATACAGCGTCCCGCCATACCCTGGGATCAAGAGACAAACCAAAAAGAAAGGCAGGGAGGTTAACCAAGCTTTGGTTCGGTTGGCTACCCTACATTTGGGGTACGGAGAAAAGGGGTAAAAAGGAAAAAAAAAGGGAAGAAAGAAGACTACGCAACACGAACTGGCGCTGTTAGTTCACGGGCGCTCGTGAAGTACGGGGCCCTCAAGAAGCAAGCACAAGTGGGCTTTCGTGGTCTTGTGCATATGCGAAACCGTAGGCCAAGGTCCCAAGATCTTTTCTGTCAGTAGTCTTTAGTGGTTCAGTGATTTTCGTCGACGCCTAAGGGCAGACTTTCGGTTCTAGAAAAATAAAAAAAACTTTCGTTTCTACGTACGTACACAGACATACAAATGGTGGGAGCACCGAGTGAAGGCCGTAATTTGTGAGCCGTCGTCGAATAAACAAAATACCCGTAGACCGCAGCTATAATCAAGCGAAAGAATCCTGAATGCGACTACAGATGCACAGGATCTACCAGAACAGAATCCCGGATACACCGACCGAGAGCAAAGGCTACGAAAGTAGAATACACACATACGGACCTGCAGACGCGCCGCGTAGGTGAGCATGAGCTCGAGTCAACATGCAGGCGATAAATATAGGTACCAGACATACAGAAAAGAGCTGAATAGGAGCTATAGAAAATGGGCGGTCTGCAGTGAAGATATCGCGGAGTATAAGCATTTTGCCGGCTTCTTCGTTGCACCTGATGAACACACGGTCGTCTTCTGTATATATTGATGTACGCCCTTGGACAACACGCCGATTCGTTCTGTGATTGGCCGAATGAGACCGGATGTCTTCGTGGGATTCCGCCATGTAGCGCTTCCTTCGTTTCCACTTACGTGTCGGTGTCGGCAACGCTAAAGACTTCGATAAAAAAAAACACGGACGCCTAATCACCAAGAGTATAATGTAGAGGCGCAAGAAGCACTTTCTGCTGTTGGGCCTAAGACGTCTAGTTTTGTTGTCGTCGTCGTCGTCGTCGTTGTCGTTGTTGTTGTTGTTGTTGTTGTTGTTGTTGTTGTTGTTGTGTACCAACTAGCTAGATCAGAAAACGCTGACAAATCAGCCACTGCAGCACACAAAAAAAGTTCACTTGACACCAGCGCCCGCTTATTTCTCAGAAAGCGAGAAGTGTCTTTCTGAACTGTGCCACAAATTATGCAAGGACGCTTGGTTTGATGAAAATACAAAGTCTCCACTCTTACACAACATAGATCTGCCTCTTTGATTTTTACCTAATCAAAAGATCAATAGACCATTTGACACAATACTGCAACGTCTAGGATTAGGTGCTGCATACACACCTCACTTCTTATGCCGCATAAAAAAATGAACGTTCTGCATAGCGACCACTGCGATCATGTCGATGCGTCAGAGGAGCGTATTCTTATAGAATGTCCGCAATATGGAAAACAACGTGCTGAACTGAGTGATCACTTGAACCGACTCGACAGACGACCATTTACGATTGGAAAAATGTGGCCACATTTTGCGGTTACATTCCGATAATCAAAAGCGCGCAGTGAGTGCTCTCCGTGATTGTTTAATGGAGAAAAATCTAATTAACTGTCTTTATTTCATAATGTACCTTGCCACTATTTGTACGGATTCTATCCGCAATGCGATCCCGATATATGAACTGTACTATGACCATACATACACTGATTATTCATGCATTGTAAGCCCAATAGTGTAGTACATAGTGCCTCTGAGTAGTTTTTTCTTCTTTTATTTTTAATTTTATTTGTTCATCTTGTACGACTGTCATGATGTTGGGATAGCCGGCTAAAGCGTAGCCTACCTTCCCATATTTTGCTGAATACGAATAAAAAATAGCTAGACCAGCAACAAGGAACGCCAGAAACACTGCTTTGTGGCAGATTCAGGAAATGAACTCATCGATTGCTGCGTCATTTCGAGAAACGGTGCATCCCCATTCTCGTCAACCCTAACATCTAGACAAAGAGTCAAGGCAAATTAGTACTTACATAAACGTTTGTCCAAGTTGTAGTAGAAGCTTTCTACACTTCAGGAATGTGAAAATGATCATGCTTTGCGTTGAGGGTGCCTGAACCACTGAGAGGTTCAAGCATACTTGTGGTGTCCAAGTTGTAGGCGGTTGTCTATAGCGAACACGTAGCCGTGAGAACTTGTCAAAATTTTGTCGTAATAGCCCAGTTACACACGTTTGATGATCCCAGCTGCCAGTAACGGTGAGCGCGAGCACGAGAACAAAGTAAATAAACACGTTTAAAATTTATACGCGAACTAATAAGTGCGCCTGTCAATTTTTTTTTCCGGCTTCTCTTCGTCTCGGGCGTGTTGAAGTGCGCTAGCCACACAGGAATGGACGAGTAAAAAAGAAAAAGAAGCCGAACATTCTGAAAGCAACCAGTTCTAAGCTCCTTTTTTTTTTCTTTACCGTGTCTTCATTTAAGTGCAGCAGCGACTGCCGTGCGTGAGCGGTATGGCGTATGGCTATTAGACGGATTGGATTGACCGCGACACGCCATGCGATGCCTTCAAGTGGTTGATTGCGTAAGGAGACGTGGCCGTGCTCAGAGCCCGGTCGAGGCTCAAGACGCTGCTATATTTACGTATAGGCGCACGTATCAGACCGCGAGCTTGCAGTCATCGATAATTGGGGAATGGCGGTTATACTGGCAGGACGTGGAAGAAAAGGGCGCCAAAAAAAAAAGTAAATAAGCGTGCGTGCGAAGCACCCTTCGCGAGCCAGGATTCGGCCCCCACGCGTGTACCAACGCCACCCTCCTCCTCCTCCTCCTCCATGCGGAAAATCGAACATCTGCACACTTATACTAATGATCGATGACAGCTATACGGGGAGCCGTCTGCGATATTGCGCTGTCGTGCAGCAAATGCTATATGTAGGGTATCCGAATGGTGCAGTGCGTAAGCGACCATGCAAGTATGCTTCGACTGATGCTGGGAAAAGCTATAGTGCAGTAACCCTTTGCTTCCAATGAATGCGTGCGTGTGAGCCAAGCCACTCATGCTGGGTGTGTGGGCGAAGCTATATAGACAACTTTTCATCGATCGCAATTTCAGGAGACGAACAGACGGACAGACGGACAGATAAAAGATAGATAATAGATAGATAATAGACAGTTAATGGGCAGATAATAGATAGATCATAGATACATAGATAGATAATAGATAGATCAACAGATAAATAGGTAGATAGACAGACAAACAGATAAACAGACAGACAGACAGACAGACAGACAGACAGACAGACAGACAGACAGACAGACAGATAGATAGATAGATAGATAGATAGATAGATAGATAGATAGATAGATAGATAGATAGATAGATAGATAGATAGATAGATAGATAGATAGATAGATAGATAGATAGATAGATAGATAGATAGATAGATAGATAATAGTGAGTGAGTGAGTGAGTGAGTGAGTGAGTGAGTGAGTGAGTGATCAGTCAACGTACAGCATTCACCGAAAGCACACCCACCTGTAGTCTTCTGAGGGCACCTAAGTCTTTCAACAGGATTTGAAAGTAGAAAGCTCCGCTCTTAAATTTAAAACAAAAAGACGTTTAGACCTATTTCTCGCTACTTCTCAGAAACGTATACGGTGTTAACGAAGACCTGTAGAAAAGAAAGGCGTATAAAATTCTTTCGTGTTGGGCTCCGCCTTGCATGTAGGGAAAAAAATGAGAGAAAGAAAAGACCTATTCAAAGACCAGCGGCAGCAGGCGCCTGGATTAAGCGGGCCTACGAGTAACTAAACTAAGGGAACAACTTCGGAAATGTAACGCATCTGATACGGAGACCGGCTTAAAAGGCGCCGCCACTATGTATGAGCCAACGCCGCCGCCCCATTTGGAGCTGTGAAACTAATCAAGTATCGCTCATTTGCATTCTGGTTCTCTCTCTCCTCCTCCTCCTCGAAACAACACGCTAGCGTACGCCTCTTAGCGACCAGCTAATGCCGGCCGTCAGCGCCAGAGGCACAGCCGGTGAGGACTTAGGCAAAGACCTCGCTTCGTTCAATTCGCTGTCGTAGTATCGGTCGTCCATGCTTTGCCACGAGCGTCGTGTAAACTGGGAATATGCTGTTATTGCACGTGAAAATCGCAAGCCATATATTATATTCATTCACATGGTAATTATTACATAAAGGTTAAAACGCTGAATTAGCAATTCTGTGCTTGACGCTCAGTACTGCACTCTAAGGCAACAGCATTTGTCATCTGCCTATATGTCATTTGTCATCTGCCTATATGTCCTTGTAGAAGAGTTTCCTGGCACAAAAGAGAGTAAACATTCCTCTCTAAAGAGAGTCCTATGCGTAGCAGGTCAGCCTTCACCGAGAAGAGTGCCACACTATATTTTTTTTCTATGTTGTGCCTTCAAAAAAACAAAATGTGAGAACCAAAAATAAAGTTATAAATACCTACAGTTAGCAAAATTTCTAGCTTCAAGTACTAAGCTTTTCGGAATAAGCGTAATATACTTAAAGCTTCAATAAACAAATTTCAAAAATAACTCTTCTTGATTATGTCTGGACACCCGCACTATATATAGTTCGGGTGTCCTATAGGATTGCGTGAAGCGCAATCCTATAGGATTGCGCTTGACGATGAAAGAAAACGTTTTTTTTTTTTACTTTAAGCTCAATTCTTAAAAAATAATTCATTAGTAATGAGCCTATTGTTCTAATAAAGAAAACTCACTCCGGTTTACCAAATGCTCTGCATTAATTGCTGTACTTTTGATTCCGATATATGAATTCGCATTCAGACGTATGAGAAGAGTTTAGAATACATTGGAGAAACTTAAGGGCAAGCTAATTCTTATGTTTTTGTAGCCCCTGCCTAGTTGCGCGCTTGTATGTCCTTGTAACACGGATCAGCAACTCACCCAGTCAGTCATCTTGTCAAAGGTATTCAAAGTTGATTTCAAGATGAGCCTAATTGAGAAAGGTCTTCTTTTTAAACTGTTGATTATTAAATGAGTTTTGTTTTGTTTAAGACAGCGCTTACATTGCGCTATCACCTAATATACACACGTACATATTAACTATGAAGTTGTTTAGCGAATTGTTCCTTGTTAGTCAGTCTAAAAAAGTATCATCATCATAAACGGGCGTATGCTATAGAAATCGGGTAAATCCCACCTACCACCATAAGTCCACTGAAGAAGAAGGTGACAGATAACGCAACTACGAATGGTTTATCCCATTCTTCTGCAATTTTTCACGTTTTTTCAAAGGAACATTATTATTGTTCCTATCTAATTTCTCTTTATTTTTTTAGCAAGCGTTGTGAAAAATGATCTATTATGAGGTACAGTGTGGCCAATCCCCCATGTGGGTATGAGCCAAGATCTCCTAGGAGACAAGACAAGACAAGACGAATGGCAGCGAAGCGACGGCGGCGAGCCGAACACCCCGAGTGGGTACAAAGGGAGAATACTAGGGAGCGCGAAAGGCAATGGCGGCTCCGTGAAGACCCCGAAGCGATCGACGACCCTACGCCAACGACGACATGCCCACAGATCCATGTTTGGGACCAACGCTTGGTTTTAGCGCGAGGTTTCGTCCCTGAAGTTTAGACGTCCGTGTCGTGTCTGTGACTGCGTGTGGTTTAACAGGAACCTCCATGCGTTGAGAATCAAGCTAAAACCTATAGCATCAACCTATAGAGTCCACATAGAATAACCTTTATTACCTAGCTAAGAAACAGAAACAGGCTAGAGGCAAGCAGATCGGGCTTGGGAATCGCCAAGTTTAGCCGTTTTAAGCCTTGTGAGGCTTAAATCAGGCTTTGTCTCTTCAGAACGAAAGCTGTTACAAAGCCACAACGGCTGTGGTAGCGGGGTTCGTCGCCACCGCGACCCATAACCGATATCATGCAAAATAAAAAAAGAAAAGATATATACAGACGTCGGCCGCTCTTACTGACTACTATAGCCAACCAATCACTAGCCTCTCAGACCTCAATCTTGATTTTTCAAGCTGAAGTGATGACGTCAACATGGGAGGCAGATACCACCGGCTGTACTTTGCTGCCACCTACCGCGTACATAAGGAATAATAAGCAGCCACTCTGTATTCTCGGCCATGGCTCTTGTGGCAATGGCGGAACGTGAATCCTTTGTTTATTTCGGCGAAAACTGCTCCGTGTGCACAGCAAGAGCCGATTTTGAGCCATGGTTATGCGCTAACGCCAAAGCTTATATCGCGAGAAGTAAGAAAATGTAATAGGAAAAATTGTCTAGGAAGAGATTAGATTTGAACACGATCCCTTTTTCCTTTTCGTGGCAGTCCAGTATTCTACCACAGAGTTTATGGCGCAGCGGGTATCTTGCATGTGTACTCCTCTTAGTTGCCCCAAGAGGGTGTACGACGTTCCCTGGAAAGGACACTGTTCCAGCTTTCGCTGTGACTGAGCTGCGTGTTCTACGCCTGGTTATTTTTCTACGTGATTGAAGCGAGCCTATGCGGTGCACCTCGGAAAGTGGCGAGCCATGCAAGCCATGGAGGGCATTTATCCAGCTTGTATTGCGTGAAGTGTTCGCTGCCTTAGTTTGACGAGAGGCCTCGTGGTATTTTGAAATGAATGCGTTGTATGCTTATCCCACGTCTAATCTGATTAGTATCCCCCGTCGGGCTCTGAAGCCACTCTGATTCGTGTATTCGTTCCTACAGTGTTGATCATCATCATCATCAGCCTGACTACGTCCACTGCAGGACAAAGGCCTCTCCAATGTTCCGCCAGTTAACCCGGTCCTGTGCTTGCTGCTGCCAATTTATACCCGCAAACTTCTTAATCTCGTCTGCCCACCTAACCTTCTGTCTCCCCCTAACCCGCTTCCCTTCTCTGGGAATCCAGTTAGTTACCCTTAATGACCAGCGGTTATCCTGTCTACGCGCTACATGCCCGGCCCATGTCCATTTCCTCTTCTTTATTTCAACTATGATATCCTTAACCCCCGTTTGTTCCCTTATCCACTCTGCTCTCTTCTTGTCTCTTAAGGTTACAGCTACCATTTTTCTTTCCATTGCTCGCTGTGTCGTCCTCAATTTAAGTTGAACCCTCTTTGTAAGTCTCCAGGTTTCTGCTCCGTAGCTAAGTACCGGCAAGATACATCTGTTATATACATTCCTCTTGAGGGATAGTGGCAATCTACCTGTCATAATTTGAGAGTGCTTGCCGAATGTGCTCCACCCCATTCTAATTCTTCTAGTTACTTCAATCTCGTGGTTAGGCTCTGCGGTTATTACCTGTCCTAAGTAGACATAGTCTTTTACAACTTCAAGTGCACTATTACCTATCTCGAAGCGCAGCTCCTTTCCGAGGTTGTTGTACATTACTTTCGTTTTCTGCAGATTAATTTTAAGACCCACCTTTCTGCTCTCCTTGTCTAACTCCGTAATCATGAGTTGCAATTCGTCCTTTGAGTTACTCAGCAATGCAATGTCATCGGCGAAGCGCAGGTTACTAAGGTGTTCTCCATTAACTCTTATTCCTAACTGTTCCCATTCAAGGCTTCTGAAAACCTCCTGTAAGCACGCGGTAAATAGCATTGGGGAGATTGTGTCCCCTTCCTTACACCCTTCTTGATTGGTATTCTGTTGCTTTCTTTATGAAGCACTATGGTAGCAGTTGATCCCGTGTAGATTTCTTCCAGAATGTTTATATATGCTTCATCTACGCCCTGATTCCGCCGTGTCTGCATGACGGCTGATATTTTTACTGAATCAAACGCTTTCTCGTATTCTATGAAGGCTATGTATAGTGGTTGGTTATACTCTGAGCATTTCTCTATTACCTGATTGATAGTATGATTGTGGTCAATTGTTGAGTAGCCTGGTCTAAATACTGCTTGTTCCTTTGGTTGATTGAATTCTAATGTTTTCTTTACTCTGTTAGCAATTACCTTTGTAAATAGCTTGTATACTACAGAGAGCAAGCTGATCGGCTTGTAATTCTTCAAGTCCTTGTCATCTCCTTTTTTATGTATTAAGATGATGTTAGCGTTCTTCCAAGACTCTGGTACCCTTCCCGTCAGGAGACACCTCGTAAACAGGGTGGCTAGTTTTTCTAACAGAATCTGTCCTCCATCTTTCAGCAGGTCTGATGTTACCTGATTCTCACCAGCAGCTTTGCCTCTTCGCATGCTCTCCAAAGCTTTTCTGAGTTCTTCTATCATTACTGGTGGGGTGTCATCTGCGTTACTGCTAGTTAGTTAACGCGATTGCTTTCCCGACATCAAGCCTGCCAAAGGTAAGTTTGACAACAAGTCACAAGCACCAGAGTAGCTTAGTGGTAGAATACCGGGCTGGCACTCAGCGGACCCATTGGTGCTAGGTCATGCCATTGGTGCCACTGTGCCATTGGTGCTAGGTCATTCCTGCCGAAGGCAAGTTTGACAACAAGTTACAAGGACAGGCATAATACCCCTGTCACACGGCCTGTTAAACTCCGTCAACGTAAATCTCCCCTAGGGAGTTCGACGGAGATGGAGTTGTGGCAGTGTCACACAGCAATGGCAACGTTGTCAATAGTTGTCGCAAGGGTGCTCTGCCAGCACTGTTGATTTTCGTAGAAGTATCCTAATGCCACCTCTAGTTGCTTTTTTTCGGGGGGGGGGGGGGGGGGAATATTCGTTACGTAGTTTAAAAAAAAACACATTAAGTAGGCCTGATGCAAAGATGGCAATAAAACTTATTTCAAATGAATATGCATTCGCTAAAGATAGTGATGCTGGCCACCTTGTGCCTAACGCTATATTTGTTAACAATTGCGCCGTGCTCGATGACTAGTTTTTCTAGCCAATAAGTTACCCTTGAATTAGGTCAGGTCTCATTACTCCTGCAGCCGTTAAAGCATGTGACGATGATGCAACGCTGTCAGTCATTCCTTCCATGGGCAAACACAAGCACGGTGACGACAACCGCACGCACAGACGAAATATTTTTAAATGGCAGCACCCGACAAGCGAGGCACGGTGTGGAAGGCATCAGTGTGAAGAGCAGTTGCACTTTGGTGGGCGTATATATATGTAAAGAAACACACGCAACAGTGTTGATAGCGTTTGTTAAATCCTCGGACATAGTTTCGCGCGTCAGACGTGACTGGCATACATAATTATCCACTGTCGTCTGTACGAACATTGATTGTGGCAAGAGTTTGTCATCTGATGTCAAAGACCACGTGGATGGAATTAATTTATACGCGTAAAAAACAAAGAGGTGAGTGAGTGAAAGTACGGCACAATAGCATTGTTGGGTGTTTGTGACATGCCGAGAAGACGCAACGCAGACGTTTCAGGCTTACGGAGCCCCGCCGTGGTGGTGTAGTGGCTAAGGTACTCGGCTGCTGACTCGCATGTCGCGGGATAAAATCCCGGCTGCGGCGGCTGCATTTTCGATGGAGGCGATAATGTTGTAGGCCCGTGTGCTCATAACTGTGTGCATGTTAAACAACCCCAGGTGGTTGAAATTTCCGGACCCCTTCACTACGGCGTCTCACATATCAATCAACCCCGCATATCAATCAATCAGTCAATCTTTTTACCGGAGGTAAACCCACTTCCTTGATGAGCTGTGGCACGGGGGGACTAAAGGCTAACGCCACTACCACGGTAGTGCATATGGGGATGGGGTTATACCCCAGTTTGGAAGCGGTTATATTGGCACGCTGGAAGCCTTGTGCTTCATGTTAGGAGGTTGGGAAAATTACAGTTAAGAGCGAGTGGCGGGATAAGGTGACGTGCTGGAACTTTGTGCGAGCAAGTACACAGGTAGCAAGTTTCTTGCTGTCACTTACATGATAGTGACAATAAAAAACGCATAGTCTTATTGAATAATCGGTACGTAACACAGTACAGCGTGCAATCAGCTACATACGAAGCGAATTCATTGTTTGGTATCTTTTATTCGTTCATTCATTATTTTCCTCTGTTGCATTTATTTTGTTCAGTAGAACAAAAACTTTCCCCCTGCTATCGCACTTCTTGCCTTCCTTAATTGTTGATTACTTAATTTATTTAGTTTATCTCACTCAATCAAAATTTCGACCTAAATAATTATTCATTCATTCAGTCATTTATTCTTACCGACGTGCTTCGTCCACCTGTGTGCTATTTTTCACTCTCGCGATTGGCTCTTTTTTTCTTCCTACGTCATCCTTCCCAGCAGCCCGCATAAACTCGCAGCCACTTGCGGACCCCGGGTTATAATTAAGTAATCCCTTCTCTTTCGTCGATAATCGGGTATAACCTTGGAGGCTCTCCGAAATGTCACTGCTCATTGCCCCAACGAGAACCGGGGGGCACTACTGCATGTGCCGAATCGTGTGATGGAATTAGCTCGAGCGATGCCGGCCTTAAATCGGTCCGAATCGGTCCGATGCTTGGATTAGCCAGGCGGGCTGCCACCTTGGGGTAGCGGGTCTGGGCAATGGAACGCTAGAATAGTGCTACACGAAGCGGTTGTTTATGCCGAACTCTACGCCCACGATCGTGGACAGCGTTGGGAGTAAACAACTGTCGGACGACAACCAGGGATGTGGGCGTCGAAACGTCACTTTCAAACGCGAGTCTGTACAGTAAACAGCTGCCGAGTGTAATGGTAAACACGGTGGTTTAATTATCATGTACTCTGTTGCAATACTCCGTCTTCGTATTATCCTGCCTCTACCATATGAATTTCAATGATAGTGTTAGATATCGACTACCGATGAACACCTCAGATCACGCCAAATCTTTCTCAGAACTAAGCGCTGTGCAATGTTGCTGGTTCATTTTTATCACCTTACCGTGCAAAAAGTGACAACCGCGTCACATCTTTCTTTGATCTCCGCGTCGCGTCTTTGTCCCTATCACTAACGAGCTCAGATTCGTCTTCTTCAGAATTATGCGGGACTGCAACAATTTGTCAGATTTGTGAAACGTTTGATTACGGAAGCTCCACGCGAAATTAATGCATAGAAATTTGCTTTCTAATTTATTTTAAATAGTCCGCAACGTCCTTTCGTTTGTTGCATAGCTGAGTCAATCTATTTTTCTTCAGTAAATGGGTGCTCTTTCATTTTGTGTATTCGCTGTTTCTTCTACTGAATCTATAAAGTATTGTGTAAGTTCCTTGAGAGGTTCTTTTTTTTTTTGTACACTGAGCGTGGTAATTAGTTACTTTTGGAAGCTTTAGGCGTCCTAGAAAGCTGATATGATAATAAAAAACGCCATGGTGCAGGGTTCCAAGAGTTTCGATCACCTGAGGTGCTTTAACGTGCGCCTAAACTAGAGCACATGGACCTCTGTTATTTTGCCTCCATTGCGATGTGGACGCCATGGCCGTATTCGACCCCACACTTTTCGCGTGAGCAATTTAGCAGCTTGGACGTGTTGGTTACGCTGGAGCTTGGGAAAACACCTCATCACCAATGATCAGGGACGAAATAAGTAATACAAAGTCAACGCGCGGTGCCATTTTCTCTTACCGAGGGAAGGCGCTGCAATTATACGCCTTCTGCAGGATTGGTTTGCTGGTGCTTTTTTTTCTTCTTTTTTTGTTACTCTTGAAGAGCGCAGAAACGAAACTTGTAGTCGTCGTCACATACGGAAGAGTCACGTTACCTAATTAGAAACGTCGCGCATGATGTCATACGACCACCTAGGTTTGAACCAAACCAAACGTTCCACCTGGAGTCGCATAAGAGTAAGTTCGTCACACCACCTAAAACTTTGCCGACCTCGGCCACTCTTCAATTTTTTTTAATATCCATACCGATGCTCTAACTTACCATCGGTTATTTGTCCCTTTTATCATGCGATCTATTCAGGCTCTTTTTTTTATTCTTAAAGGGATACTACAACACTTTTTTGAGGACGGTCATAAATCTCTCCCAATCGGTAGCCGAGGCTCCTAATAACACGTGAGCCAAACATTATAGAGCAGCACGGGGGCTGGAATTTACAATTACTTTTCAGTCAGTTAAAACCCGTTTCCCTCTATGATCTACAAATGCGTCCACAAACCCAAAATTTATTGTCATTGGTTGAATTGAGCATTGTCATCCACATAGATGCCGCTGCCGCCACGCGATCGTGCTGAAAGTAAGACGCCCGTTTAAACGAAAAAAAGAAAAAAAAGGAAGAACGGGCTAATGGTCATCACGGACCCTGATGAATGGTCGTAGTCTTTTGCCCCCTTTTCATCCCCTTTTTACTTCTACATAGCTTGCAGCGCGCTCGCTGTAACGAAGGAGAGAGAGAGAGTGTGTGTGTGTGTTTGTGTGCTTAAAGCATGCGGCAAATCGCCGCAACTCCGCTCATACTTGAGAGATTGTAGAAACGATAGCGGTATTCGATTCGCGTGGCAATGAACTCATTTAATGAAGTCATTCGCTGCTTACTTGGAAAAGTTTTGCAGGAATCCGTTACCAACCTCTGGTATATCGGCTAACACTACTCGGTATATATGATCCACTTTGCTGTCTTCCTGTCCGATACCTCTATCCTTCTTCGCTCTATCGTACGCGAGTGGGAGGGGGTCCTAAGCTTCTTTTCGAGCTCTCTTATTATTCTCTAGCTTTTGCAGCTTTCTGACAGACTGACAGTCTGTCGGTAAACTTTATTCAGGTTCGGACGAGTGACCACGAATGCCTCCTTGCGGGGTGGGGGAGAGTTACCGCGGGCCGCTACCATGTAGCTCTGTATGGTGGGACGAATCACCTAGTTTCTGGATTGTTGCAAGGAAGTATAATTGCTGACGTCACAGCCGCGGATATGCATCTTGTGAACGGAAACACCCGCGGCACCGCCGTAATCATTTTTTGACTGTTGGTAATACGTGTGCCTCCACAAAAAAAAATTCACTGCCGATGCTGCGACGCCAGTTTCTGTACCCCGTCGCAACAGTTCAGAAAGGAGGTGACCATTCGCTCCCTTGGCTGCCAACGTCACTTTGTTTACCGTAAACAGTCACCTGGAACGCCAATCATTCTTAATTCTGTCGCACTAGCTGATGCACTTAGCTTTTTTTAGAGATACGGATATTCTTCGGGTTACCGTCCCATAAGTTTGTTACGATGATTTGATTGACATGTGGGGTTTAACGTCCCAAAACCACCATATGATTATGAGAGACGCCGTAGTGGAGGGCTCCGGAAATTTCGACCACCTGGGGTTCTTTAACGGGCATCCATATCTGAGCACACGGCCCTACAACATTTCCACCTCCATCATAAGTTTGTTACGAAACAATATTCTTGCGTAAGGGGTTTTCGCTGGTACTCAAAATTACTGTCATGCATCGAAAGACCCCGTGCGGCCACTGTCGAGTTGTTTGTCAAAGAACACGACAGTGTCAACGTACGTGCACAAGCGAAGAGGTCCAGCTTTTCAGCAAGGTTGGTTGCCAAAGACGCGTACTGTAATAAGAGCCAAGGCCGCTGGTAATACTTCGCCTCGGTATGTTATCACGGCTGTTAAAAGGACATTGCTTTTTTTTTTTGTGCGCTGCGCTACGATTACCGGAATCTGGCCGCTAATCTTTATGTCGAAAGAGGATTTGGCAGCGACGTGTACACCTACGCGGAGATGGGAAATTATGGGTCTACGTCGAAGCTTTCGGGGGATTTACGAACACAAAAGCGCAAAGTCCTATACAGTCCCCGTTCCGAGCATTTATCCTCTGAAGAGCAGGGGCCCAGGGATTATCCTCTCGTTAAAATTCTCTCTGATCCGTGGCCAATGCGTCGTGATGTACCGCGGCCTTCGAAGAGGGCTTACGCAGCACAAAGCGCTTCACGTCGCCCAGGGTGCACGTATATTACACACTTTCGACATTACGGCAGGGAGGAAGGCTTGCCTTCGAAGGCAGACCCTCCACCCTGCCGAGACGTTGAAATCAAACATTGTCTTAGTGTATATTTGTTCTGTAATGTTGACAACCCTATGCTAATTACAAGTTGGTATAATTTTGCCGGGCCGGAACTTTACAACGTTGTACTGAGGGGTAATTCTAGACGCCTAAAGCACCACAGGAAGAAATAATCACAGAGAGGACGCTCTTTCTCTGTGATTATTTCTTCCTGTGGAGCTTTAGGCGTCTAGAATTACCCCTCAGTATGACGAACCAACTAGCCCAACAACAAGTACTTCTAATTTACAACGTTGGTTGACAATAAATTGAAGACGACGCAGCGAGTCACGGAAGTCAACATAATAGGTGTAACTTTAAGGGACGGAAAGAGAGCAGAGTGGGTCAGGGAACAAATAGGTGTTAGGGACATCTTAGTCGAAAACAAGAAGAAACGGGCGTGGGCCGGGCATGCATATAAGCGTCAGCGCTACATGCAGGGCCCACGTTATTTAGAGTAACAGACTGTGTTCCAAGACAAGGAGTGTGAGGTGGAGGTATACAAAGTTTGGTGGGCAGATGAAATTAAGAGGTTTGCGGGGACGACGTTGTCGTGGCGTGCACAGGTGAGGCTTTATTGGCGTAACGTTGATAGATAGGAAAAAAAAAGATTGTTTCGTATGCGGTGCTTTTGTTGTCTGGGTTCCCGACTAGGTGTTGACTGGAAGGTGTTGCCTCCTAGCGGCCTCCATGGCCTGCTGGGTTTTTCAGAGCTGATCATCCAGGGTTGAGCGCGGCAGATCATCCAGGGATGAGCGTGGCAGATCATCCAGGGATGAGCGCGAAACGCCAACTCGCGCTAACGTTGTCGGTGGAGGGCGCGTTCTCTTGAGTGCGTATTACAGTGAAAGCTGTTATGAGATCGCAACTCGAGTAACGCGCAGTTGTCCGCCGCCGCTGCCGGTGTCCGTAACCACATCGCGCGATATTAGAAAAAAAAAACCTTGCACCAATGACACAGTGGGGCTGGTCCGCTGGGTGCCAGCCCAATAATCTACCACTGAGTTACGCCAGTGCTTGTAACTTGTTGTCAAACTTGCCTTAGGGAAGCTTTACCTAGCACCAATGACACAGTGGAGCTCGAACCAGGGTCCGCTGGGTGCCAGCCCAGTATTCTACCACTGAGCTACACCGGTGCTTGTGACTTGGTGTCAAACTTGCCTTATATAGGCAGGCTTGATGTCGGGAAAGCAATCGCGTTAATACGACTTATAAAACGTTTTAAAAGAGCGAAAGAACAACCAGTCGTCGCACAATGCGAATAGCATAACGAGTGGACCGTCCAATGCTCGAACCTATCATAAAAGCTTGTTCTTGTTCCCCTATTAACTGTGGCGCATACCCACTTCAGCCATAAAGCCTCATCGTCGTCAGTCACTGCATGAACAATTGGCACAAAATTCCTTGCGAGTGTTCAGCGGATACCACGCTTCTCAGAAGAATGAGGAAAAATAGCATAGCGATTGCCGGCCTATACAAACCAAATAAATGTATTAATAATGACCTAGTGGGTATCAAGCAGGTGTGCTTGCAGTAGTTGCCCAATGAGTGTTTCGAAAGGGTTCTGAGAGGCCGCTCTTCTAGCTTTCGCTGTGAGTGTGCTGCGCCTTCCGCGCAGGCCTGGCGTTTTTTTTTTTATCCCTGGCGTTCCGATAGGATATGTTCTAAGGTCGTGCCTTGATCGGTCGTGTATATATCTGAATATATAACACGTAGTAGTGATGGATTCTTGCATGACTCGGTTTGTAACCGTATTCGTTGGACAGACTTCGACACACTGCAGTTTATAATGTTTAGTAATAATAGCAATAATAGCGAAAGTTGGGCTAGTTGGTGGTTTAGTAATGTCATTGAATGTAGTCCCGAGAGAGGCTTTTGACCTGAAACGGTCGCGGTGAGGTTGATGACGATTATTATATTATTGCTAGAGGTTCGAAAAAGCGCAAGAATCAACAAAACAAAATAGCAGGACCCGTTATTTCTCATGCACGTCGTATTGTGACGACTAGACCACGCGCATGTTTGAGTTTATTTCCGGAAATGTATCGAAATTCTGCAAGTCATACGATGCCGTGAGAAGTATAGGATTTCCTCCTGAAGTTATGAGACCAAATAGCGCTGAAGAGGTGCTTTTCATCGAGCTCGAGAACGCATATATTTCACCGCATCAAAAAAGAAAAAAAATCGCAAGTGCCGTCTTTGGCAGCTCTGAACAGCTTTGTTTACCTATGGGGAATCTACAGCGCTGTGAAGGAAGCTTCCATGCAGGCGTGGAACGAGGCGCCTGCGTCTGGCGCCCGAACAATGCGTCTCTAGGATCGTGAGTGCCGTACAAAGCGTATCTTTTGTTATTCCTTGTAGTTAGGCGAGGTGCAGGTCTTCTCAGCTCCAACCACGTGGCTAGAACGAACTGTTCGGCTGCGCATTCATCCCACTACCCTTTATATTTCGTTACGAATGGCGTTATCGGTATTTTCTGACTGCATTCGTAACATCGGCGTGCCATCAGGAGCGCCAGGACTTGCGTGTCAAACCTGAACAAAATAATTTACGTGGAGTTGGTAATGAACGAAAGAAGCTCGCTTTTTTTTTTTTGTTAGACACTAGCAAATGAACCCAGCAGACATTTTGGTCAAGGAAAACATTGGAGCCAATAATTGTCTTCAACGTTAGTATGCTGTTGCGAAGTATACTTTAATGTACTTCGATTGACGTAATTAAAGACGTCCTTAAAGGCAGTTAAGGACAACGAATAATAGACCCTATATGCTTTACATGGCAAAATCATCTATTGGATTGGTTTTCATGCACATGTTTTTTTTTTTACAATAAACTTTCAGTTTATAGCGCTCGTCTGGCGCTTTTTGGACATGGGCACAACGTTGTGTTTCAGCGTATACCAAGTCATTGCGGTATCTCTGGCAACAGCGTCGCCTGTGGAACAGCCAGAGAAGCACACGGACAAAGAGAGCTTGTTTCTACACCCTTATGAAAGATTGACGCTCTCCGCACATAAGCAAGTTGGCGAAGAACATGACTTTGCAGAAGTGACAAGCATTACAATTCAGAGACGATCGATTATATTCACTCAACGCCTCTGTACACGACTGCGTCTTCTAGTTGGCCTCTCCCGGGAGAAATATACAGTGTTATGCCGTTGGCGCCTGGGCGTTGCCTTTATCAACGCCTACTCACTTAAGATTCAGATGGCCGACAACTTTGAGTGCGGCGGCCGTGCCGTCGATGAAACTATTGAGCACATTTCGTGTTACGTCCCGACTTACTCGAACGAACCTTTGTACTGCTTTAGATCGCCTGGACGGAAGCGATTTCGTTGTCGCGAAGATGGTTGGACCATGGTGCTTCCCATCACAGTTCCGAAGGGCAACAAAAGCTCTGCTGCCTTTCACAAAGGATCCTGGTCCGATTCGCCGCTCTTGATACCAAACGCGGAACTGTTACGTCGGCGGAAACAGTGACTTTTCTCACCTCCTATATACCATTCTGCCTTCCCTGCCCCTATCTCCAGTGAATTGTATTCCTACCGGGTTCTGGCCAGGTTAACCTCACTGCCTTTCCTCTGTTCTTATTCTTTCTCTCTTTATTGTTCGTTCTGTCTGAGTTGAAAAATTCGGGCGACGCGACACACCGCCAACGAGCCCTAATAGGCATCTTTATGAAAAAAAAGAGGGGGGGGGGAGGTTCAGGGGCGTATTGATACAGCAAGGTGGAGTCTGTACAGGTTAGTGAATCGTGTAGAGCGAGAGAAAGAGAGTGGGTTCAAGAAAGACAGCTGCACAGGACAGGAAATGCTTCTCTCGCAGTGTCCTTGCCCGTGAATCCGCGCCCTAGAGCTCAGCAGTTGCTAATCTTATGCTACAGTTGCTAATCTTATCCATTAAATGCTGCAACTGCTAATATTAGCCATGGAACGGTATACAGCTGATAATCTTAACAATGGCGTGGTACAGCTGCTAATCTTAACAGTGGAACGCTGTATACTTGCAGTAGAATGGTATAGCCGCCTGTAGATGCCTGGACTCTGTACGTGTAAAGCTATAACCGATTAGCGTTCGCTAACTGTTGCGTCACGTTCGCTAGTGAATCCGGTGCAAGATATAAAGCTGGTCATGCTTCGCGCGAGAGATAGTTTACGTTACACAAGTTGGCCGCCATTATTTTTGTTTTTTTTTTCTTAGAAACAGTTCTTTACAGGCGGACCGCTTTTGTTATAAAGTTCGCACTACCTCAGTTTGTTAGGGACACAAATCATAATAGCTTGAACACAATGAGCTCTGAAGGCTCAGTGATTCGTTATTCCAAGCTCGAACTGCCGTGAACTCAATTTAAAAGTTTTTCAGGTAAATGTTGCTTCGCGAGAGTTCAAATTTATAGTGCCTGTGGATCGCCCCACCATCGCACTGAACAACAAGCTTATAGAGTAGGAGTTTCTTGTCGAACGTCGTACCTTATACTTGACTGAAAAAGAAATAAATTAAACCTCCTAATTTTCGCAAATTGCGCAAATGTTGACGCACGAGCTGTAAGTTCAAGTGGAACTTTATTCTTTGGGAAGGAAATAACTCTCTTATAGGCGTTCTCGTGAACTAGGAACGTAATTTTGGCTTCGCTGCGTGTCCTGCTGGCAGGCGAACTTCTTTCAAATCTGCGTCACTAGAAAGGGAAGTGATCGTATCCCGCCGCGGAAGTCTAGTGGCTAAGGTACTCGGCTGCTGACCCGCAGGTCGCGGGTTCGAATCCCGGCTGCGGCGGCTGCATTTCCGATGGAGGCGGAAATGTTGTAGGCCCGTGCGCTCAGATTTGGGTGCACGTTAAAGAACCCTGGGTGGTCGAAATTTCCGGAGCCCTCCACTACGGCGTCTCTCATATTCATATGGTGGTTTTGGGACGTTAAACCCCGCATATTAATCAAAGAAAAGTGCGCATATCCGCTCCAGCCGAATCCCGGAGTGCTGTTCCCCATATAATATTTATTATCCGCGGTATAATAACTTAGCGAGGAGTCTGTCAATTATTAAATTTGAAAGACCCCTAAACAACCCTTGAAGATACGAATTTTTTTAGAAATCAATTGCAGCTATGAGAGGACAATGCGTAAAAAGGTGAATGGGGTGATTACGACTGAAAAAAAAAAACAATGAATTACTCAACACGAATAGTTATAAAGATAACAGATCCGTCTCGTCGAGTTTACAGTGTTTTCTGCCGGGAAGACTAATTTCTCATTCGTTCGTCAGGTTTCGCTAACAGCATGTGACCCCTCTCCTTACGATTAGCTTGAAGAACGTAAGGACCTCACCACAAAGGAAGTCTTTGTTTTGTTACCATTTGTCAGGCACGGCGTGCTGTTCTAGACACTGTTAAATTTTGCCCTGTTCCTAATTTTCCACCTCATCAAAATGTCAAAATCTGATTGGCTCTGGGAGCTACTACGGCCTCTATGATTGTCTCGAAACGCCTCCAATGCGTAGTTTTCCCGCGCACTTTGAATACGGAGTGGAATATGGCGCTGCTTGACAGTTTCTAGACTATTGCCCGCGAACACATTAGAGGTAGTCTTTCTCCGGCAATGTGTGCTCCACTTTAAACTAATTTAGCTCATATAACTGAGGCTGTAAAAGTAACACGGAGTATAAGCAACGCGCTTTCTAAAGCATTGAATTTTAATTGAGAAACATTAGTTTTGCATTGCGTCACATTTCTACCAGAGGTTAAGAAGCAGCGCAAGCAGCGAAAAAATGCATGAAATACACTTTTATAAGGCACTGGAGAACGGAAGCACTTTTATCAAGCAGCGAAATCGGCTAAACAAGCGGGTGAGCGCTTTCTGTAAAGCTGGCAGCCCGTTTAACTTATGTGTATAACAACAGAGTGTCTGTCGCGAAACCAAGAGGTGATGCGCGTGGTGTTAGTCGCATTGATGTAACTTTTGTGCCAGTAGCATCTCAGTTAGGGTGCGTTAAACATCACTTAAGGTCAGTATGTTAATACGCTAGCATAGACCATTCTTCTCAGTACCTGTCCCTACTGCGTCAATTATTGTGGGGATCTACGAGGCGAATTCGGCTTTCCAAAATCGGGGGCCGAATTCACAAAACATATTTTTCGTAGGTGCATTTTTCTTTTAGTCAACCGGTTTCACTACCTATATGTCCCGCTCAGTCATTGGCTTAAATATTATTTTGCGAAAGTTTTAGTATAAGATGTTTTTTGTGAGTACAATCACTGATACGACCGCGTTATCTTAGAACCTTCAACGTCAGTTTCTTTCCGTTTTTGAATGGCGCACATTAGAGGGGGAAAAAAACACGCGCTTGCTCAACTAGTTCATTTTGAGTTTTTGTTTACGTGACGCGCACTCTTACAAATGGAGGTACTTGACCTCCCAGACAAGTTCATCGCTCCCATGCGCGTGCTTGTAAGTGACGCATCGTTCCAAAGCCTTTTCATTCTCTTTCTATTTAAAAGCACTAAACTCAAAATAAAGGCCCACCTTCCGTCTCGCTGTAAAGAAACTATGACGCAACGCTCGTCTGAACCGACCCTTGCGTGCAACAGGCGTGCCTGCACTGTAAGCGCGCGACGGCATCCCAGTTGAACACAGCCAGCCGTTTCTGCCAGTGTCTGCAGGCATTCACACCCGTTGCACTTCGAGCCCTCCACTATACGCTATAAATAAAACCGCTTAGATGTATGCACATGTTTTGAGCCGCACAGCAAAAGGGCCGGTGCCTTGTTGTAAACACCCCAGTGCGCGTATGGCGAAGGAAACATTAAGAATAAACGTGTGACAGGAGCGAGCGGCGTAATCTGTTGTCGTTCCTCAATACTGCGATTGTCATGAGGACTGCAAAGGCACGGCAGAGGAAGTCAGCTGCTGTCAGAAAAAGCGAGCGTGTCTTAGGGAGACGTTTGTGGCTAGCAGGTGGTAATAGCTTTAAGCGGTAGCTTGGAGGCTGAACAGTCGATAATTCGAATGTGGTAGACGTACGGCTGAGGAGACAATAATAATGTAACAGACATGTAGCTGAGCAGACGATAATTACTGCGTCGCAGACGTCGTTGCAAGAAAGGAACAGCTACAGGTGACTTGTACGGCTCAGTTGCCTTGCTGGATCAATAATCTCGTGATAATTCGCTTCCTTACGCAAATGTGCAAAACTTAATGAAAGGAAACGGGCGTCTTGTATTGGTTATCGTCTTGGCATACCCAGCTTAAGCTACATTTACCCGTGCGACGAGAAAAACGTAAGGCCAAGCAGGTAAATGTGACCCGCGTTGTTCTAGAAGTCAACTATTAAACGTTTAGTTGGGTGAAATACAAGACATAACACAGCCACTGGGTGCAGTCCAACACGCCTTTCAACAGATGCACCAAGGGACCAGCGTGACCTTTTATCGCTTTATCAGAGGCACTGACTTGACAGATCAGCTGTGTCACGACAAATACGCAGGAGTGGGAAGTGGAAGACGTGCGGCTGCGCAGACGTTAATCAAAATGCAGTGGTAGGGTAGCGGAAGCAAATGAAAACTGGTTGTATTTGGGTCGATTTGTCGTAAAGCAAACGTTCCGCTCACGGTCCCAAAAAGTGCCCCATTAGAAATAAATAAAATTAAAGGATCACTGGGTTCTGAAATGTTCGAGTTGTAACTACAGAACTGTGAATGAAGTTGAGAAAGAAAAAGGAAACAAAAAAAAGAGGCGGAACGAACCCATCGCGCGTCCTTGAGCACTACCTGTAGCCACAGGTTGTGCGCGAGGCATACGAGGCATGGGGGGTTTGCGCGACTATACCGAATGACAGCAGCCGCATAGTGGTAGTCATACGAATGAAACGAAAAATACCGCAGAAATCGGAGCAAGACGACCATGTCACAAAACTACGCCAGTGTTAGGAAACGATGACAAAAGCCGGAGGTCACAAGAGCCGTTGCAGGTCGGCTGTGCACTACACGATCAACTGCTTCAACAGACAAGCAACCTCGCGCGCCTAAGTGCGCAGTCTTCTTCAAGTGGAACACGATCGAAACAAGTTGCTCTCTCTTTTTTGTTGTTTGTTGTTCACTTTACTCTCCTACTTTGAAGGCAGGTCGCGGCCAGCAGCTTTCTTTTCGCCATCGTCTGCTATAGCTGCCCGACTTCGATCTCACGCTGTCGTCTGCTTCTTCGAGCATTGATACCTGTGTCACACGGTGGACCGCTGATGGCGCTTAAGCACGATCTGGATCAAACTTCTGTACAGTGTGTGGCTATGCCTTCTGCATCTCGCGTAAAGGAGCCAATCACGATCGAGAGATTCGATCCAGATCAGGCCCGATCACGATCGAAAGTGACCGTGCGACACCGGCACGAAAAATATCGTACCATGCGCCTCCCCGATTCAGCGTATTTCAGATAGCATAGCGCACTACATTAACATGAGTCAACGTGAAGACAGAACATTGTCTTGTCTTCATCTTGTCTCGTGTTCGTGTAGTTCTCTATGAATTGCGAAGTGCGGTGAACTCCCTACAAGCCCAAGTGGCCACATTGATTTCTCTTCTGTTTACGGTGCCAGGTCTGGGGTTATCTATCTCCTGCATGAGGGTTTACTTGAGCACCCCGAACTCCGAGAGTGTTTCGGTAGTTGAGGGAGTACGTGAAATGACGAAATGCGCTCATCGCTTACCTTCATGCCGGGACGGCGACGCTACGGGAGACCGGTGACCGGCGACCACTGAGGAACCGCGTCCGGCGATTGCGGCAGCTCGCGAGGCGTCGTCTGCCATTGACGGCTGTCGTTCTTCCCTCCCTCGCCGAAGTGCAAGGAGCAGCACCAACACGGCCACACCACCACAGGCGGCGCGCACACCCGACAGCCTTGCGAGCAAGTGAGCGACCCGGCTTCCAACAGCGAGGTCTTCGCTCCGGAGCAGGAAAAAAAAATGCCAGTGAGCTCTCGCGGGGAAATATGGGATCGCCCACGCACGTTGCACGGGCAGAGGCTGGCCCCGAAAAAAAAAAAAAAAAACATAGCCCTTCGATTCTACGGCTCCGAACCCGGGCTCTCGGAGTAAGGACATCCTGCGCCATCTCGAGCTGTTGCGGAGAAGCTGAAAGACGGCAAAGCGAGGCCAACGCCACCGAGTCGAAGATGGGCGCGTTTATTGAGCTTCGAACGAAAACAGAATTTGGTAAACGTTGGGAAAGACTAAGGGAGGGAGTGGGATCTTCGCAACGGCGCAAGTTAGGCTCTGTTAGTAACAAAACATAGTAAGCTTTAGCCGCGTAGGCAAGGCAACACGTGCACTAACTCATGCGTTGTGTTTATCGCGCTTCGCTGCGACCTTTCCTCTATGCTTCAGGTTGTTACGTCAGAGAGGCCGATTTCCTGACGAAGTAAGCTTGAATAGACTAAGTGTTCCCTTTGACTTCCGTGCAAGTGGTCTTCGTCAGGGTGTGTGAATAACATCAGGGTATGTATGAACTTGTTCACAAACCCTGACGAAGACTGGTCCACCGGTTGCAACCATTGCAAATAAAATTAAGACAACCTCTAAGTTGTGTCTCTCTTCTCTTCCCAAGTACGTTTGGCCCATTGAAAAACTTAAGTATATATATCTATATATATATATATATATATATATATATATATATATATATATATATATATATATATATATATATATATATATATATATATATATATATATATATATATATATATATATATATATATATATATATATATATATATATATATGAAAGTATATGCACGTTCACATAACAACTGTTTATTCTGCCGACGTTGCGGCGGGAGCCCCGTCTTTTTCAAGGTAAATATATATATATATATATATATATATATATGAGATCTAACAGACAATAATACCAAGGAATGTATAGGGGAAGTTATTAGAACCAATGGAATGTAAATAAGAAGAAAGAAAAGTGGGTGAAAAAGCAACCAGCCGCGAGCAGGAATCGAACCTGCGGCCTTCGAATAACGCCGTTCGATGCTCTAACCACTGAGCTGTCACAGCGGCCTTCCCTCCATCCACTTTTTGTTTTTATATGCGAATTTAGAAGTAGGAGTGTCAGTTAGCGCCATCTATAAGCCAAGCGACGAGTGTGAAACACTCTTTTATGCGAAATGTGGCGTCACGTAGCACGTGAACTTATTACGAGCGGGCAGCTGATCAATAGTCCCTCGTATACAACCTACTGACACCAAGTCTGCCAGTACGAGACCCTCGTTAATGAATTAGGGAAAGAAGTGTATACCTAAGGGCTCGTTTTTCCATGTTTCGACACAATATTAATGAGATCTAACAGACAGTAATGCCAAAAAATGTATAGGGGAAGTTATTAGAGCCAATGGAATATAAATAAGAAGAAAGAAAAGTGGGTGCAAAAATAAGCAGCCGTGAGCAGGAATCTAACCTACGACCTTCGAATAATGCGTTCGATGCTCTAACCACTGAGCTGTCACAGCGGCCTTCCCTCCATCCACTTTTTGTGTTTATATGTGAAGTTAGAAGTAGGAGTGTCAGTCAGCGCCATCTCTAATCCAAGCGACAAGTGTGAAACACTCTTTTATGCGCATGTGTGGTGTCACGTAGCACGTGAACTTATTACGAGCGGACAGCTGATCAATAGTCCCTCGTATACAACCTAATGACACCAAGTCTGCCAGTAACGAGGGTCTCGTACTTTTTCGACGTGTTCAGCCCACCGAGGTTCTTGCGCTCGGCGCTTATCAAATGAACCAGGTGTGGGCAGTGACGTGCAGAAGCACTGACGGTGTAAAGAAACTTTTAACTGATCCGCAATTGACTGTGAAAGGCCTCAAATGCATGATAATCAACCAAAGCCACCGCGACGTCTGTCTGAAGCTGCATTGGTTGCTCTACCACGTACGAGAAGAGGACGTACGAAATGCACTGACCCCCTACGGGACGGTGCTTGACGTAGGAATGGATAAGTGGTGAATTGACGGCTACACCCAGCAGAATACCATGACGAGAACCGAGACGCTCCGGCTAAAGGCTAACGTTACGCTGGACGATATACCTCACCAGTTACGAGTTGGAGGAGAGCTCGCACTTATTGTGGCAACCGGAAGAGCGCCGTGGTGTTTGCGCTGCCAGCAGATTGGCCACATTAGGAGGGAGTGTCGAGTCCCAAGGTGTGACACTTGCAAGCGTTTTGGACACGCCCCTGGGAACTGCACGAAGACGTATGCAGCAGCTACACTGAACACCGGGAGCATGGATAAATCCGAGCTCACTATGGACGAGGCCGAAGCAGAAGAATCGGTGAAATCAAAAACGGCTTGTGAAGGAAAAACACTTAGTGCAGCAGGCATCACGCGATTGCAGAAAGAACCGCCAAGGTCAACTGACAGTGGGGGAGTGCAACCTATCGCGGATGCATCGGCGAAATCACAGGTGACTTCTGCGGAAAAAACATTCAGTACAGGAGGCGTGATGGATGTGAAAGAAGCAGGAAAAACAAGTGAACCTGCGTGTATGCAAGCGGCCGCAGAATCATTGACGAGCGCAAAGGAGACTGATGTTTTAAACGACGCAACCGCTGCAACAGATGAGAGCGAATCATCTACTTAAACTGTCCAGGAACCTGCCGAGGGTGGTGCCATGGAGTGGCACGACGCCGAGGAACCAGGTACGGGAGGGAAACGACCACGAGACGCAGCCTCAACAGAATCAAGTGGTATGAGCAATCAGGAACCGCCACCGAAAGCAGCTTTCCTTCGGGGCTTTCCTTCGGGGGCAACGACTGGCGGTCAAACATAATATAACAGAAGGGGAAAAGAGGGCGGGAAAACCAGCCTCTTGACAACACATAATGTGTCGCCTTCTACCAAGAAGGTGCACCGGACGACTAAATAGGCGGAGTTCGGCTAAGACGGTATGGTGAGCAGCTACAAGTATTTAAAAAAAAATGAGCCTGAAACTCAAAAGAGCAATGCGTTTTGCCAGCTTAAATGTACGTGGATTAGATTCAAGAAGGCGGCAGTACCAGCTGTGTAGGCTGTTTTCGGAGCATGACTTGGATGTGATTGCTGTGCAGGAAACTAAAATAGCGATAGAGAAAGATACCGATCATATGACGTTACCTTTTCGCTCAATGTATAACATCTGTGTATCCCATGCTGATGGCTTATCAGGAGGGTGTGTGCTCTTCATACGACGATCGATAGGCGTTGTTGAAAGAAGTGTAGCAAGCAGCGATAAAGGACGCTACGTAGTGGGTGATTTTTCTTTCTTGAATTGCGAATGGCGTGTCATATGCGTTTATATGCTCCGAACCGAGACAGTGAAAGGAAAGTTTTCTTTGAAGAAATAAGTAACTTACTGGAACGTGACAAATATGTAGTCTTTTTTGGTGATTTTAACTGTGTTTGTAAAAAGGAGGACCGTGCCAAGCCGGCCCAGTCATTTGATAAAAGCGCAGGGTTCTTAAATGAGATTTGCAGAAAATGGCCTGGAAGATGTTGCTTTATGTATGTCTAATTGCAGTGTTCAATTTACGCACTTTCAGGGTCTAAGCCACGCACGTTCAGACAGAGCGTACATATCACTGGACCTTATTATGTGCTGTGATGAATATGTTGTTACACCAGTGTCTTTCAGTGACCACTGTGTGATACGTTTCACACTTGGCGCTAAAGACAGGACTCCGAAATTTAACTGGCACTTGTGGAAACTAAACGACCATATCTTGAAAGATGAATCTTATGGTAAATATGTAACTGAAGCGCTCACGAAACTCTACGCTAATCAAAATGATGACTGGGAAACAAAGTGGGAATTTTTCAAACAAGAGGTTAAAATGAGTGAGACAGAACGATCTACAAAAAATAAATTCGAGAAGAAACAGGCGGAAAGGAACCTGCGAAGGCAATTACAAGTGCTCTTGCAGGAAGAAACTGTGAAACCGGTTCCTTTACCAAGGAAATAACAGATACTAAAAACAAACTGGAGATTTTAGATAAAGAGGAGTGTAAAGGCGCTATAATAAGCGCTAGAAGTGAAAACACTTTGGATAGGTGAGACACCCACAAAACGAGCTTTGGGTGACGAAAAAAAAATACGCACAAAGAAGTGAAATCAGAGAAATAGTACGCAATGACAGACTGACGAATGAAAAAGGTGAGATAATGGAGGCGTTTGTGGAACATTATCGCGATCTTCTCGGAAAACGAGTACCGATGGCCATGGGTTTTAGTGATGTCTTTCTTGGTATGATGCCCAAGCTTGACGCCGATACACGAGAAATATTAGGGGCTCCTATCAGCGTACAGGATATAAAAAAAAGCTATTGATGACCTAATTACAGGCAAGACGCCCGGCCCAGACAGAATCGGGGCGGAGTTTCATAAAGTTTATAAAGAACACGTAGCAGTTGCGCTATACGAAGTTATAGTAGAAGCATACAAAAAGAAAAAAACTGCCACGATATTACATGCAGGCGCATACTGCCTTGATTCCGAAGACAGATGATAGCAGCAAACTTCAATCTGTAACGTCATATCGACCTATCAGTCTTTTGAACACTGATTATAAAATATTCTGTCACAGAACGAGCGCTAAAAACGGGCGCGCCGCCAAATTCTTGCGATAACGGGCGGGAGAAACGCCGCGAGGTCAAAAGAAAAAAAAAGAAAGCAAACGTCCAAGGCTCCCCGGGCGCGCGCTCTCCCCGCAGAAGCGTGGCTTCACGACGAACCCCCTCACCCCACACGGCGGCCGGGCAAGCACTCGATTTTTCCAGAACGAAAGGGGCGTGGTCATACCGAGTTGACTCATCGGCCGGAGAGGGCATTCCAACCGTCTCGCCCTCTTCCCAGCTTTCGCTGCGTATCGCGCCGACGAAATGACGAGAAGCGTCTGGAATGCCGTGCGCAAGGTATTTAACCGAGCAGCCGAGATGAGAAAGCAGGAGGAGACGGAAGTTAACGCCAGAGCGCGTAGGGATTCCGCCGTGTAGTCGGCGAAGGTTTTGGTCCGTAGGGACGAAGCCGGAGATGAAGAGGATTTCCACCTGAGGGGTGAAGGCTCGGGCTACAGGCAAGAGCGTGTGTCTACCGCTATTGAGCGAAGACGCGAGGCAACAGCTGCGTGTGTGAAGCCGACGTGTTTCGGGCGAAGAAGTTTGAAGCTTGGAGAGTGGCCTATTGAAGACGGGAGGTTTCCTGGAAGAGAAACTCCGGCGAGGTTTCCTGGAAGAGAAACTTCGAGGGCGCGGAACGACAACAACGCTGGACTTTGAGTGAGTGATTCTCGGAAGAGTATCATTCAGACTTTTGTTCCAAGGACTTTGGACTGAATAGGTTTTATATCTCTTTAGTCTTTAAGTGTCTTGGTTGTTCAATGTATGCGACTGCATTGTAGTGCGCATTGTTGTCTGTGTCCGTTGTTTCAAGTGTGGTTGATTGTACTGTGTAGTACGTTGTTTGTTTGGTGACGTATTGGATGTAACTATTGTGGAGTGTGCATTCTTGTGTACTGTTTTCGATCTGCCATTTTTGAGAATATAATATTTGTTTTGTTTATCAACTCTCGGCTCTGACCTGTTCTTTGGGCCACAACCGGCGTCCGCTGGCGCGCCAAAAAGGACCACTTCTAAATTGTCCACGCTTTCGTGGTGCGGTTCGGGGGGCCAATACTTCGGCCCTTGGAATTAGCCCGGCGATCGCCTCCCTAATTAACGGGACCGGTGTGACAATTAATCTGGCGTCCGCGAAACAGGACCTTTTGGTGCACAGTGTGTCCAAAGTAGTAAGAAAGAGCCTCGAGTTGTTGATAGTGCTATCGGAACGATTTTGTGTGTTGTTCAGTGTTCTCGTTAACGAGTGCAGGGGAGTGTTCCGATAGACTGATTTAGGCAGGTACTTTTTGCACGCGGCAAGGTTTTATTTGCGAGTTGCGAGACACCATGGATCTCGAAAAGTTAGTCGCTCTTGGTGAGAAGATGGGTCTTTCTGGCGCCGAACTACGGAAGTGGGTAAGCCAGAAGGAGAAAGAGGCGGTGGAGAGAGAGCGGTTGGCAGCTGAGAGGGCCAAGGAAGAAAAAGCAGCTGAGTTGGAGAGAGAAAGGCTGGCCGCTGAAATGGCGAGAGAAGAAAGAGAAGCAAAGGAGCGACAGCTGAAAGAAGAAAGAGAGGCAAAGGAGCGACAGCTGAAAGAAGAAAGAGAGCAGCAATTGAAGTTGGAGTTGGAGAGAGAAAAGCTGGCAGCCGAAAGGGCGAAGGAAGAAAGAGAGCAACAATTGAAGTTGGAATTGGAGAGAGAAAAGCTCGCCGCTGAGAGGGCGAGAGAAGAAAGAGAGGCAAAGGAGCGACAGCTGAAAGAAGAAAGAGAGGAAAGGGAACGGCAGCGGCAGCACGAGATGGAACTCGAGCGGCTCCGGTTGCAACAGCGAAGTGAAACTCCCGTCCAACCTAGAGTTGAAAGCAGCGAACGGGAAGATCATGGCTTCCGCTTGAACCCAAGCAAGCTGCTCGTGGTGTTTGATGAAAGGAAGGACGACCTTGACGCGTACCTTCACCGATTCGAGACGATTGCGAAGAGCCAGAATTGGCCGGAACATCAATGGGCAACTGCTTTGAGTACTTGCTTTAGTGGTGAAGCGCTCAGTGTGTACGGTAGGCTGACGCCGACCGATGCAGCCAACTATGCAAAGGTGAAAGCTGCTTTGCTGAAGCGATTTAGATGTACCGTGGAAGGATTCCAGGACAGATTTAGGACAGGAAAGCCAGCTGATGGGGAGACGGCTACGCAGTATGCCGCCCGACTTTGCCATTATTTCGACAGATGGATTGAACTTTCAGGGACAGCACAGGAGTACGATGAGCTTAGAGAGCTCCTAATTAGAGAACAATTTCTTACTAGTTGCCACCCAAGCCTGTCGCTGTACTTGAAAGAGAGGAGAGCTGAGTCACTTGAAGGAATGCTTGAATTGGCTGATCAATTCTTGGAAGCGCAAGGTGGAACTAATTTGGCCAAGATCAAGAAGGATTGTCCCGATGATTCAAAGAAATTGGCTCCCGAAGAAAAGAAGCGTGCACCAGAGAGCATTCCGCGATGTTTTCTGTGCAACCGAGTGGGTCATCGCGCGAAAAACTGTCGAACGATCTTTACGAGCCCTACGGCAGTAAAATGTTTTAAGTGTGGTCAGACTGGGCACAAAGCAGACGCATGTCGAAACGGAGTGAGTCAAACTCACCAGGTATCCTGTGTGCAAGCAGCACCGAAATCTGATAATAATGCCGTCACTGATGGATTCGTAGAGTTGAAGAATGGGGAGAAAATTCCTATTGTGGGTGCTGTAGTGTCAAAACAGCCAACCGGTGTTACGAAAGGAATGCCAACGCTGCCTGGAAAAGTTGCGGGCAAAAAGATTACGGTGTTAAGAGATACCGGCAGTTCCACTGTTATCGTGCGGAGAAATTTGGTACGGGAAAGTGAGTTGACAGGCAGAACGAAACCGGTTTGCCTAATTGACCGTACAGTTCGGATGCTTCCCGAAGCAGAGATTGAGGTGGAAACCCCGTACTTCAGCGGGAAGGTTACCGCTCTATGTATGACGACCCCCCTTTACGACCTTGTCATCGGTAACATCGACGGGGCGCGAGGGCCAAGTGATCCAGAATGTTTGGGAGAAGACCCGAAGATAGAGCCCTCGCCAACACAGCGGCCGCGAGATACAGTGGAGGAGCATCCCGTGACGGATCTCACTAGAGCCCAAGATGAAGCTGCGGCGCAAGAGACAGCGAAGGAGAAGACGATCGTGTCGAATAAGTTCACGGGCCGAGCAACCGGACTTACGTCGGCACGACCTCAACCGACCGACAGTGCAAAGGAGACGGAGTTGGCCAGCCGGGCAAAATGTAGAGGTATGATCAAGCGGGTAAATAAACAGACAGGACCCGTCAAATGTAATGACGCGTTAACGGTGTCGGAAGAGACAGCGATGGCTGAGACGACGCCTCCGATATCGTCGTTGGAAAGGGCTCGCCGAAAAATAACGTGGAAACACAAGAAGAGATCGAGCGAGCACCGCAAAAAGGGGCGCAAGCGCTGCTCGAAGTACTCAGGATAAGTGCTGAGGTCGAATCAGAATGTGTTGGGCAGTCCTGAGTGCCATATGTTGTGTTAATGGTGGTATCCTGTGTCACAAGTGTCGAAGTGTTGTGCTGTGATGTGATGTATAGTATTGTGCCATTGTTGTAGTGAGAGGTCTTTGTACATTTGTATTATTGGGAATGTGTGGTGGAGTGTTGTACTCATGTGCTTGTGGTTGTGTTTTCACGTGTTGTGCAATTGAATTACAATGTACAATTGTATTAAGTGATCTATTGTGAATGTGACGAGTCATGAGCGACGGACTATGTTACAGTCTGTGAGAGTGTGTGGTGACTGTTCGCGCTCGTTTGTGTGGTTTTGAATATTATGAGATAATATTCTTAAAGTGGGGGGCAGTGTCACAGAACGAGCGCTAAAAACGGGCGCGCCGCCAAATTCTTGCGATAACGGGCGGGAGAAACGCCGCGAGGTCAAAAGAAAAAAAAAAGAAAGCAAACGTCCAAGGCTCCCCGGGCGCGCGCTCTCCCCGCAGAAGCGTGGCTTCACGACGAACCTCCTCACCCCACAACGGCGGCCGGGCAAGCACTCGATTTTTCCAGAACGAAAGGGGCGTGGTCATACCGAGTTGACTCATCGGCCGGAGAGGGCATTCCAACCGTCTCGCCCTCTTCCCAGCTTTCGCTGCGTATCGCGCCGACGAAATGACGAGAAGCGTCTGGAATGCCGTGCGCAAGGTATTTAACCGAGCAGCCGAGATGAGAAAGCAGGAGGAGACGGAAGTTAACGCCAGAGCGCGTAGGGATTCCGCCGTGTAGTCGGCGAAGGTTTTGGTCCGTAGGGACGAAGCCGGAGATGAAGAGGATTTCCACCTGAGGGGTGAAGGCTCGGGCTACAGGCAAGAGCGTGTGTCTACCGCTATTGAGCGAAGACGCGTGGCAACAGCTGCGTGTGTGAAGCCGACGTGTTTCGGGCGAAGAAGTTTGAAGCTTGGAGAGTGGCCTATTGAAGACGGGAGGTTTCCTGGAAGAGAAACTTCGAGGGCGCTAAACAACAACAACGCTGGACTTTGAGTGAGTGATTCTCGGAAGAGTATCATTCAGACTTTTGTTCCAAGGACTTTGGACTGAATAGGTTTTATATCTCTTTAGTCCTTGAGTGTCTTGGTTGTTCAATGTATGCGACTGCATTGTAGTGCGCATTGTTGTCTGTGTCCGTTGTTTCAAGTGTGGTTGATTGTACTGTGTAGTACGTTGTTTGTTTGGTGACGTATTGGATGTAACTATTGTGGAGTGTGCATTCTTGTGTACTGTTTTCGATCTGCCATTTTTGAGAATATATTTGTTTTGTTTATCAACTCTCGGCTCTGACCTGTTCTTTGGGCCACAACCAGCGTCCGCTGGCGCGCCAAAAACGACCACTTCTAAATTGTCCACGCTTTCGTGGTGCGGTTCGGGGGGCCAATACTTCGGCCCTTGGAATTAGCCCGGCGATCGCCTCCCTAATTAACGGGACCGGTGTGACATATTCATGAAGGTTTTAGCCAGGAGAATTCAGAACATCATTGATAAGATTGTAGGGACACACCGGACATGCGGCATAAAGGGTCGCAGCATCAGAGCGAACATTCATATAGTAAGAAGTGTATTAGAGATTTGTGACGTCTTTGAAGAACGAATAGCAATCATGCAGATAGATTTACAGAAAGCTTTTGACCGTGTCTCCCATGAAGTATTGTTCAGTGTGTTGAAGCATGTGGAAGTTGGTGACGTAATTTTTGATGGTTTGAAGATGGAATATTCGCAGTGTGTAACGCAGTTGATAGTCAATAAGCAGCTCAATAAAAAAATTGAAATACCCAGTTCTATCAGGCAGGTATCCCGGCCTCAGCATTGTTATCCGCCATCTACCTAGAACCCTTTTGCTTATCAATCATTCAAAACTCAACTGTGCAAAGCTTTCGGTTACAAAACACGAAGATAAGATTACTCGCATTTGCTGACGATGTGGCAGTTCTCTGCCAAGATAGACAAAGTATATGTGAAGTCGTTCACATGGCAAGTAAACTTTGTGACATGACGGGCAGTGTAATCAACTGGCATAAAACAACTGCCTTTTGGTACGGCAATTGAGATGTGAGGCCCGAGGTATACCTTAACGTAAAATGGGGAAGCAAACCCCTAAAGTACCTCGGTGTACCCTTGGAGAGCTATCGCGACAACGCGGATTACTGGAAAGGTGAAGCAGAAACCCTCAGGCAAAAAACAAATGCCTGGGGTGGTCGGGATCTGTCTATATTCGCACGTGCGACTGTATGCAACATGTTTTTTATATCGAAAATCTGGTATGTCGTGCAAGTTATTTGTATGTCACGCGTCAATGTACAGAACCTTCACAGGATTTTTGCTGTATTTGCGTGGGAATCGCCGTGGGAACGTACAAGCCGGTCTAATTTATTCCAGTTCGTTAGCAATGGCGGAGTCGGTTTATACCATCTATTTATTAGACAAGTTGTCTCTCGGTTTATTTTCCTTCGTGATCAAAGAAACAAATTTCTGCAAACAGTGATAAAAGTAAGGCTGTCATCACGCATCCCAGATTTTGTTGTGTCTACAAACAGTGATATGTGCCGATATGTGACTGGTTTTTTGAGAGAAGGTATACAGTCTTTTGAGTTTTTGAAAGTGCGTTTTTCGCTGGAATATCTTGCCACTGTTAAGCGAAAAAATCTGTATAGGGATCTCCGTGATGTCTTGTTCCCACCATCTTTGTACAGATCTATGTTCAATGGAGGACTCGGACAGGACGTTTTGAAAAGGGTCAAAAGGATGAAAGTGAAAGCAGGGGCAAAAACTTTCTTTTTTAAATTGCATTCCGAGACTCTCCCCGTAAAGCAGTGGCTAGCGGACAAGGGAATCGATGTACCATGGACAACCAATTGTTTACATTGTAAAACACCTGAGACATTAGACCATGTGTTTATTCATTGCTGGGACGCTGTCTTTTATTGGGACATCCTTCAAAGAACATTTAAAAAAATATCTCCCCATACAAGCCATGGCATTCGTTTTCTCTGTGTGGATGATGACGACGGCATACCATACGACATGGTTATGTTAATTAGCCTTCACAGCATCTGGCAGACCACAATGGCTTACAGACATCTTGACCAGAACATACGTCCTGTCCGGGAGAACTTCATTGCAAATATGCGGTATATCACTGAGGTGTATAAACAACAAGAAGAACCTCCCAGCTGGCTAACAATGTTAGAGGAATTGTGCAACCTGAAAAAAATTTATTGTCAGCACTTCGGATCAAATACTGGTCCAAGTGTATTTTATCATTCATGTTTCTGTGTGAACACCTGTAAAGAAAAAAAGGTAATAAATGAAAAAAAAGCAGTGATAGCTCAGTGGTTAGAGCATCGAACGCGTTATTCGAAGGTCGTAGGTTCAATTCCTGCTCACGGCTGGTTATTTTTTCACCCACTTTTCTTTCTTCTTATTTACATTCCGTTGGTGCTAATAACTTCCCCTATACATTCCTTGGCATTACTGTCTGTTAGATCTCATTAATATTGTGTCAAAACACGGAAAAACGAGCCCTTAGGTATATACTTCTCTCCCTTATTCATGAACGAGGGTCTAATACTGGCAGACTTGGTATCATTAGGTTGTATACGAGGGACCATTGGTCAGCTGCCAGCTCGTAATAAGTTCACGTGCTACGTGACGCCACACATGCGCATAAAAGAGTGTTTCACACTCGTCGCTTGGCTTATAGATGGCGCTGACTGACACTCCTACTTTTAAATTCACATATAAACCAAAAAAGTGGATAGAAAGAAGGCCGCTGTGGTAGCTCAGTGGTTAGAGCATCGAACGCGTTATTCGAAGGTCGTAGGTTCGAATCCTGCTCACGGCTGGTTATTTTTTCACCCACTTTTCTTTCTTCTTATTTACATTCCGTTGGTGCTAATAACTTCCCCTATACATTCCTTGGCATTACTGTCTGTTAGATCTCATTAATATTGTGTCAAAACACGGAAAAACGAGCCCTTAGGTATATACTTCTCTCCCTTATTCATGAACGAGGGTCTAATACTGGCAGACTTGGTATCATTAGGTTGTATACGAGGGACCATTGGTCAGCTGCCAGCTCGTAATAAGTTCACGTGCTACGTGACGCCACATTTCGCATAAAAGAGTGTTTCACACTCGTCGCTTGGCTTATAGATGGCGCTGACTGACACTCCTACTTTTAAATTCACATATAAACCAAAAAAGTGGATAGAAAGAAGGCCGCTGTGGTAGCTCAGTGGTTAGAGCATCGAACGCGTTATTCGAAGGTCGTAGGTTCGAATCCTGCTCACGGCTGGTTATTTTTTCACCCACCTTTCTTTCTTCTTATTTACATTCCATTGGTTCTAATAACTTCCCCTATACATTCCTTGGCATTACTGTCTGTTAGATCTCATTAATATTGTGTCAAAACACGGAAAAACGAGCCCTTAGGTATATACTTCTCTCCCTTATTCATGAACGAGGGTCTAATACTGGCAGACTTGGTATCATTAGGTTGTATACGAGGGACCATTGGTCAGCTGCCAGCTCGTAATAAGTTCACGTGCTACGTGACGCCACACATGCGCATAAAAGAGTGTTTCACACTCGTCGCTTGGCTTATAGATGGCGCTGACTGACACTCCTACTTTTAAATTCACATATAAACCAAAAAAGTGGATAGAAAGAAGGCCGCTGTGGTAGCTCAGTGGTTAGAGCATCGAACGCGTTATTCGAAGGTCGTAGGTTCGAATCCTGCTCACGGCTGGTTATTTTTTCACCCACTTTTCTTTCTTCTTATTTACATTCCGTTGGTGCTAATAACTTCCCCTATACATTCCTTGGCATTACTGTCTGTTAGATCTCATTAATATTGTGTCAAAACACGGAAAAACGAGCCCTTAGGTATATACTTCTCTCCCTTATTCATGAACGAGGGTCTAATACTGGCAGACTTGGTATCATTAGGTTGTATACGAGGGACCATTGGTCAGCTGCCAGCTCGTAATAAGTTCACGTGCTACGTGACGCCACATTTCGCATAAAAGAGTGTTTCACACTCGTCGCTTGGCTTATAGATGGCGCTGACTGACACTCCTACTTTTAAATTCACATATAAACCAAAAAAGTGGATAGAAAGAAGGCCGCTGTGGTAGCTCAGTGGTTAGAGCATCGAACGCGTTATTCGAAGGTCGTAGGTTCGAATCCTGCTCACGGCTGGTTATTTTTTCACCCACCTTTCTTTCTTCTTATTTACATTCCATTGGTTCTAATAACTTCCCCTATACATTCCTTGGCATTACTGTCTGTTAGATCTCATTAATATTGTGTCAAAACACGGAAAAACGAGCCCTTAGGTATATACTTCTCTCCCTTATTCATGAACGAGGGTCTAATACTGGCAGACTTGGTATCATTAGGTTGTATACGAGGGACCATTGGTCAGCTGCCAGCTCGTAATAAGTTCACGTGCTACGTGACGCCACACATGCGCATAAAAGAGTGTTTCACACTCGTCGCTTGGCTTATAGATGGCGCTGACTGACACTCCTACTTTTAAATTCACATATAAACCAAAAAAGTGGATAGAAAGAAGGCCGCTGTGGTAGCTCAGTGGTTAGAGCATCGAACGCGTTATTCGAAGGTCGTAGGTTCGAATCCTGCTCACGGCTGGTTATTTTTTCACCCACCTTTCTTTCTTCTTATTTACATTCCATTGGTTCTAATAACTTCCCCTATACATTCCTTGGCATTACTGTCTGTTAGATCTCATTAATATTGTGTCAAAACACGGAAAAACGAGCCCTTAGGTATATACTTCTCTCCCTTATTCATGAACGAGGGTCTAATACTGGCAGACTTGGTATCATTAGGTTGTATACGAGGGACCATTGGTCAGCTGCCAGCTCGTAATAAGTTCACGTGCTACGTGACGCCACACATGCGCATAAAAGAGTGTTTCACACTCGTCGCTTGGCTTATAGATGGCGCTGACTGACACTCCTACTTTTAAATTCACATATAAACCAAAAAAGTGGATAGAAAGAAGGCCGCTGTGGTAGCTCAGTGGTTAGAGCATCGAACGCGTTATTCGAAGGTCGTAGGTTCGAATCCTGCTCACGGCTGGTTATTTTTTCACCCACTTTTCTTTCTTCTTATTTACATTCCGTTGGTGCTAATAACTTCCCCTATACATTCCTTGGCATTACTGTCTGTTAGATCTCATTAATATTGTGTCAAAACACGGAAAAACGAGCCCTTAGGTGTATACTTCTCTCCCTTATTCATGAACGAGGGTCTAATACTGGCAGACTTGGTATCATTAGGTTGTATACGAGGGACCATTGGTCAGCTGCCAGCTCGTAATAAGTTCACGTGCTACGTGACGCCACATTTCGCATAAAAGAGTGTTTCACACTCGTCGCTTGGCTTATAGATGGCGCTGACTGACACTCCTACTTTTAAATTCACATATAAACCAAAAAAGTGGATAGAAAGAAGGCCGCTGTGGTAGCTCAGTGGTTAGAGCATCGAACGCGTTATTCGAAGGTCGTAGGTTCGAATCCTGCTCACGGCTGGTTATTTTTTCACCCACCTTTCTTTCTTCTTATTTACATTCCGTTGGTTCTAATAACTTCCCCTATACATTCCTTGGCATTATTGTCTGTTAGATCTCGTTAATATTGAGTCAGAACACGGAAAAACGAGCCCTTAGGTATACACTTCTTATATATATATATATATATATATATATATATATATATATATATATATATATATATATATATATATATATATATATATATATATATATAGCAGTGCCCAGGGCCAGCATCCTCGTGATTATCAGCGCTTCATAGCAGCTTCTGGTGTTGCTAATACGCATGTTCCAGTTGGCATTGTTGCGCAAGTGCAAACAACTGGTTGTATACACACATCTGTAACTCTTCTACATTTGTCTAGGCGTGCGAAAATTGCAACACGGTCACCTTCCCTCCGCATGCTTCGCATAACGTCGATTTCCAGGCACGTGGAGTTTTTTGTTTTTTTTAATCACTTGTTGTACACAAGCTACAATCGCGTGAAGATGTGCGCCTACGTTGTGCGCTTGTTGCTACCGATGCCTCAGCTATTTGTCTTTGTAACATCACAATAAAAGCACACATGCCCCGCCGCGCTGGTCTAGTGGCTAAGGTACTCGGCTGCTGACCCGCAGGTCATGGGATTGAATCCCGGCTGTGGCGGCTGTATTTCCGATGGAGACGGAAATGTTGTAGGCCCGTGTGCTCGGACATAGGTGCACGTTAAAGAACCCCAGGTGGTCGAAATTTCCGGAGCCCTCCACTACGGCGTCTCTCATAATTATATGGTGGTTTTGGGACGTTTAACCCCACATATCAATCAATCAATCTCATTCTGATAGCAGCCGTGATGTGCTGAACTACTGCTACACGATTTGCTTTGTTCCAGAGACCAGCAGAGTCACTGAAAACAAGATACGGTAACTGTAACTAATGATAGTCGAGCAAGCGATGCGTGCAGGTGTGGCAGCGTTCTCGCATCCCATCAGATCAGTCACTGCACCCCGTGCAGAAAAGCACGTGCAGTGAAAGCGAGAATTAAGGAGACAAAAATATGTGATGGTGAAGTTGCACTCATTGAAACAAATTTGCTGTAAATAATTGTCTGGTATTTATTCTGTGAAAGTAGCAGGCCGCGCGAACAACGGTTGTTGTGAACAGTACTGCTGTTGCGGCAGCAAAGCTCATGGATACCCTTCAGAAAGGTCACGCGAACTTAATAAAACCAATGTCGAACATCGTTCCCTTCGGCCACTTGACACCATTCTGTAAGCCTGTGTGCTCATATTTGGGTGCACGGTAAATAACACCACATGGTCGCAATTTCCTACTACGCCATCCACTACGGCGTCTCTCAGAATGATATGGTGATTTTGGAACGTTAAGCCCCACACATCAATCAATCGATACCATTCTGAAAACTAGGGTGATGTGGTCCCGTGAATCGTGCGCGGTGGTCCACGCAGATCGAAACGTCACCTATCCGCCGCGCACCTTCCGTGTGCGAAGTCGTGCTTGCCCCCGACAACATAACGGTATACGACAAGTGAGATTGCTTCAAGTTACTGGTTAGTATTGCTAATTTTTATAACTGATGTTTAACTACAGCCATGCACTCTATTCTGTCACCGATATTATTATCGAAGAAAAAGATACATTGTCGACCAAACTAAGTAGCTAGGTTTAGAAATTAAAGTGGGAGTAATTTTATCCTTTGTAGCGATTACATTAGGTTATAGCCACAGGGATATTTGCTCTGCTGTGTGTGCGTACATAATGCAAACAAACAAAAAAGATCACCTTGTTGGTCTATTGTTTTATTACTTTTGGCTCCGAGACTATCTGATTGCCTGACTGCTAGCTCTTGTAGCATTTTCATACGATATTTACGATTTGTTTTTTTTGTTCTACTGAAACTCCATTGGGTGCTATTAAATACATAACCAACTAACTTAAAGGTCCTACCGCCAGGTTCTTGGCCGATCCCCCTCAGTGGGCGAGTGCCAGCAATGCAGGATGATCACAATCATCAAGCCGGAGTGGCCTTTCCTGGTTCGGCGTGAAGAGCCAACCAAAAACATCCGATTGCTGCGAGAAGACGCTATGTAAAAGTGTAAACGCGTAAAACAGAAAGAAAATGCTGGTATCGCCCCCATGGTGAATTTGCTTGACCAGTCGCCATGACACCATGGATTTTGACGAGGTCAATTCAGGCCTACCTATTTCCTAACGAATGAAAATGAAGTACATAGTCACTTGACATACTAAGTTGCGTAAAATGTCGTGAAGCCAGTATGAACAAAATACTAGAGAACCGAATTGCAACCGGTCACGTTAATATATGTGGTTTCGGCCGGAAATTTGAAACTGGAACTTGAGACATTGGCGCAGCGTTCTCTAGAACCAAAGAAGCTGATGCAGTAGCTTTCGGCAGATAAGTTTATTGTCACAAGGTGAACGCAATCATGTGGGCTTTCAGAATTCAACAGTACTTGACTTCCAGCACAAACAGCATTCAGGGATGCTGCGCGTCGTCTTCTTTCCGCGTGATAAGAGGTAAGGCACCGCGCTTTTTAAGCAGCATAGCGCTTTTCATTCGAGCAACGAAGCGTTGCGGGTTCTGGTGGAATTCAATGAGCAACGCGCGCTTCAATAACAAGTTCATATCTTGTTTCTTAAGGGTATTGGCGCATATGTCATTGAACCACTTGCTCACGCTGCCCTGACAACGGGCGTTCATGTCTTCTTCGAGCCTGTCGACGAGCTCATTCGCGCGCTGCCTCCGAAGCGCCATTTCATCGAGCTGGTCGACTTTCGCGGCCATGGCGGCGACAAGTTCGGAGCAGAGCCGGGAGACGCCGGTTGCCACCGGATCGTTGACTGAGCGCGCCGCGGTGGTAGCGACAGCTGCGTCGGTGGCGTTTTCTTGGCGCGCCCGGGCGTCGATGGCCTTCGCTACCACAGACTTGCACAGCCGCACTCTCGAAGCGAGCGAGTCGCGCAAGGCTGAGACCCCTGCAGTCACGTTGGCGAGAAGGAGCTCACTCTGCTCCGCGTTCTCGCGGACGCGACGAAGCCGTTTTTCTTGCGCCAGCAGCGTCCTCACGCGCTTGGCTAGCTTCTCACGCTTGGCTAGCAAGTCCTGGACATGCAGGCAGTTGCGGGCCCCGTCCACGTCAATCTTCAGCGCGAGAGTGGCGCAACGCGCCAGCTCTTTCGGAAGTCTCGTCTCCTTGTTTTTTTCCAGGCCGTCGCGGACTTGTTGCTTGACAAGGCGAGGAAGTGCGACACGCGCTGCTTCGAGCAGTGCACGGTGCAACAACATGGGGCCCTTCGCGTAACGCGCGTCGCTTGACGATGCAGTCCACGACTCGGCGTCCATGTTGGCATGGCCTCTCTGTTCCGACATGGGACTAGCCAACGGCTGGGTGGGGACCTACATAGTTGGCCCACTGCCTTGCCTCTCAGGACCAAATAAAGTTGTTTGTCCTGTCCTGTCACGTCACACAATTCGCTCACGAGCCAGGCGCAGTATTCTTCTTCGCTGCACGCCTTGTACTCGGCAGCTTTGCCCAAAACAACAGATTCGACTCGTTCGATCAATTCCGAGTGTTCTTCTATCGGAGGCGAAGCGCTGTCGCCGTTTCCGGGGCGGGTTCCGAGTCTCCGTCGAAGCTCGGCTATGATATTGATACGCTTTCTGGGGCACAACTTTTTTTCGGCTTCCAAGTAAGACAAAAAAGGATCAGCTTCGGACTCTGTCGACGTCGTGTCATCATGGAAGGAGGCGACCACATCGACGACGTCGCATACCTTGTCCAAGACTTCGGTGACGAAGCTTTTTGTCCCTCCTCAATCACTGACGCAGCCGATCTAGCCTTGCTTGTAGCTTTTCTTCAGCACGAATTATGTCGTCCTGAGTGGGTTTGTGAACGTCCATCTCCGGGTGTGGGCTAGCTGAAGGAATTCAGAAAGCTGCAACGGGTCAAGTAACGGACTTCTCAACAGGCGGTGCAGCTTGATGCGTACGGCAATGGCGATGCCAAAGGTAATGGGGGCAACATTAGCAATATCAGTGGCGATAATCTCAAATGAGATGCTGAAGACAAAATTATGCTGTGAATCTATGCGAAAATATTTAAACAAAATATTTTGAAACCGCGATTTGTGGCAGTGTACTAAATTTAAAAGCGCAATTGATTCAGGTATTTAATAAAAAAATAAATTTTATAGGTCACTGCGTCATAGGTAGAGGTGTGCGCCGAGGCGATTTCGACTGGCGGCGGCGTGGGTGTCGTTCAGTGTCGACGGCGGCGGCGTCGTCGGCGCGGAAACCGGAACAAAAAGTTCAAAAGGTTCTTCTGCCACAGGTTACTGAATTAGTTGAAATTCAGGGATTTTCATCCAAATAGCACTAATGACACTACACAGATGTGTCGACAACACGATGAATGCAAAGCGTTTTGTAAAATAGTTTTTATTTCGCTTTCATAATAAAATACGCGTATTTTAATATATGTCCATGTTCTACCACGAGTGGCAACCTCAAGAGGTGCCAACCAGTGCGGACGCGCGAAGATCGGCTCCTGCTTTCAAGAATGCTTTCCTGTGGTATTCACGAATTTGTCGCCGAGTTTTTACTCTCATCGTGTGCCTAAGTTCTCAAGAAATCAGCAGATACCACCTTTGTGCCGGTGAGTGGACTTTTAAACCGTTTTTTGGGACATTTTTACACGGCAACGCCACCGGGGGATTTAGGCCTAACCAAGGTGGCGATAGTCGCCGATGCGCCGGCCCGGCGCCAACGCGACTCAACGCTCTGCGCGTTCCAGTATCTGCAACTGAGAATAGAATACCAAGTAGATGGAGAGGACATCTCTCCAGAGGATTGCACGAAAGAAATGGGTTGGAAGGAAGCCGAAACGAGACGCTCAAGGAATAAGCAAGCCGCGGTTAGCGTTCCTGCTGCCAAGGGTTCGACCGAGGCCGGCGTTGCGCGAGACGCTCGAGCCAGTCGTAGTAGGTATGACACCAAGCATACAATCGTCCGAGCTGGACGCATGCCGCCACTACCTAAGGACTTGGACTTCAGCAAAATTGTGCTACGACCACGTGGAGGATTAAATATCTCGAGAATTGGCACTGGAGCCGTGGCAGACGCGATAGTACTGGTGGCCGGCGTCAAAGAGGAAGAGGCCATGCAGGACATCATCTGTACCAACTTGCAGCAGAACATTATGGTGGCAAGCACTCCGGACCAAGACAGAGCTTCAAGATACCTCAAGGTCAAGCAGATTGACATTGGATGCAAAGTTTTCGAGGTTAGCGCGTTCGCCGCGGCACCCCACGACACTTGTAAAGGAGTGATTCGCGGGATCCCCGTAAGCGATACTCAGGACATTTTGACCCGAAAGATTGTGAACGCGAACAACCCGCTCGCGCTGCAGGCGAAGAGAATCAAGGACACCGGGACAATCATCATAGCGTTCGAAGGACACAAGGTGCCCAGATTCGTGAGATATGGACCTTCACTTTTGCAGTGCTCCCTTTACCGCAAGAACATCGATATTTGTTACGTCTGTGGAAAGCTGGGACATCGGTCTGACGTCTGTCCGAACCCAACTGAAACAATCTGCAGAGACTGCGAGATCAAGAACCCAGATAGCCTGCACCAGTGCAATCCAAGATGCAGGCTGTGCGACGGTCACCATCCCACGGCAAACAAGGAGTGCAAGAACAGGTTCTTAGTGCCATACGTCGTCAGACGCAGACGTTGGGAAAGATCGCGAGCAGCCGCAGAAGCCCGGGACGCATCAATCACATCGAGTCCAGACATCACTGACAAGCAGCTTATTCCAGCCTACGGGACCCTGAGCATCCCGACTACACGAGAACAGGAAAGGCGGCCCCACTCCAGGGGGAGGTCGCGTTCCAGAAGAGGTTCTAGACCCAAGGCCCGCTCCCAATCACGGGGGCGCTCGAGTTCTCAAGGTCACCATCAGGGTCGGGATCAGCCTGGGCGGCACCCGAATGGTCAGCTGCCTGGCGTTCAGTTCGAGATCACGGCTTCACACCCGGGGAGGACGCCTGCAGTTACTTCGAAAGGCAGCTGGGCTGAGTGAGTGCGCAACGCCGGGGCAGAGGTGATGACAGGTAAGCTGCCAGAGCATGATAGAATTGCACAGCTAGAGCAAGAAAACGCGAGACTTACAAAATCGAATGAGAGGCTATTAGCTGAGTTAAAGGAAATAAAAAATTCTTCTCACTAAGCTAACCAGCGCGCAATCTTCACAGCCAATGCCTCAGCCAGTTGATGTCCCTGTGGCTGAAAACGTGGGGGACTCGAGAACCGCGAAAAAGAGGGCAGTCATGGCAGAACACGTGGAATCCAACCAAACGACCATGTCCGATATGAAAGAGGTGTTTGACACGCTCAGCAAAGTAGTAGCCAATATTAGCGAGCAGATGGGTAGGCTACAATCAAGCGTGGCGGCACTAGAAGAGCATATGACTTTGCGCATTACAAAGCTCGAAGCAGATCTGCACAACACAGCAAGGCCTCCTCATGCACCAAGCTCACCCCTTCGGCCACCAATACTAGTGGTACCAAACCTGGCGACAGGTGCAGCATCAGGCTCTGGCCGCCCATGTAATAACCATGATGGCAGCGCTACGTGAAGCATTTCGTATCTGGCAATGGAACTGTAGAGGTTACCTCAAAAAGAAGGCAACCTTGCAGCAGTATATCAGGAGCAGCGAAGAAAAGCCTCATATTATATTATTACAAGAGACCCTTTCACCGCAAGCAACGTTGCCTGGATTCCGGCCTGTAATAGGGGATACTGAAGGGAGGGGAGTCTGCAACTTCGTATGCAACAAACTAACGCACGTAACCCACGACCTCAAGATAGAAGCAGGCCGGTTGGAACACGTCTTTGTAGAGATCGTGCCGGGTACCAGCAACCGTCAGAGCATTTTCATTCTGAATATATACAGCAGTCCAAAGGAACAAAAACAAAGGTTCAAGACGGTTCTAAAGAAAGCTGTTAATATCGCCGGGGAATGTCCACTCGTCATAGCAGGTGATTTCAACGCCCCTCATCATACATGGGGTTACAAGTACAACACTGGGAAAGGAAATCGACTTTGGCAAAGTGCCAGTGAACTTGATCTCACCCTAATCACAGACCCCAGCCTACCAACAAGGCTTGGTACATCTTGCTGCAGGGATTCCACCCCGGACCTTACATTTGTAAGGAACATCAAGAAGGCCCAGTGGATGAACCTTGCTGTAGACCTAGGGAGTGACCACTGCATTCTTGCCACTACCTTCTCCGTGGAGCGTAAAAAGCAGAGAGAATTTCACTTCACCGACTGGGATAAGTTCAGGAAGATAAGGATGGAAAGGGAACAAGATGGCCACAGACAAGGCTTGGAGCAGTGGGTCAAACAGATTAAAGATGACATCAAATCCGTCTCCTCCACCATTACCACAGATTTTCCGGTTGAAAGAATGGATAGCCGGCTCGCTCATCTTCTTGAGGCAAAGCAAGCACTACTGAACCGTTGGAAGGGTCAGCGCCTGAACCGAAGACTGAGGAAGAAGATAGCTGAGGTAAACAGATCAGTCGAGGAACATTGTCGCGCACTATCGAGGCAGCAATGGGACGAAATCTGCAACTCCGTCGATGGTCAGATGCGCAATGGCAAGACATGGAATATGTTAAAGCATCTCCTCAACGAAAACACCACCAAAACAAATCAAAAGCATGTTATCGCTCGAATTTTGCATAAAGAGATAGGGCGCACTACAGAACAGCAAGTTGTCCAGCAGCTCGTGCATAAGTACCTCCCAATCAAAAGAGGATTGGCACCACCAAGTAGACAGTACCAGGGCACGCCAAATCCAGGTCTTGAGGGCGACTTTAACATTGAGGAGATCAGAAGAGCCTTGCATGATCTCAACGGCAGGTCGGCCCCTAGCCCGGACGGTATATCAAACAAGGCCCTGCGTAATCTTGATGACGATTCAATTGAAACCCTGAGGGATATGATCAATTCAGCATGGAAAGAAGGCAGGGTGCCAGAGCAGTGGAAGCTGGCCAGCACGATCCTTATTCCTAAGCCAGGAAAGCCCCCTAACTTGGACAACATGAGGCCAATATCCTTGACATCATGTATCGGCAAGGTCGCAGAACATGCCATACTGCACTGGATAAACAAGTACTTGGAAGATAACAACATATATACACACAATATGGTTGGATTCAGGGCAGGGCTATCCACACAAAATGCATTGAAGCTTATCAAACACCAGGTCATTGACAATGAAACAAGAGACGTGAGAGCCATTCTGTGCCTAGATCTAGAAAAAGCGTTTGACAACATCCACCACTCATTCATACTCGAAGCAATTTCCAAGCTTGGTCTAGGGAAAGCCTTCTATGACTACGTATGGTCCTTTCTTACAGATTGGAAAGCCGTGATGAAGATTGCAGATATCGAGACCGCAGCAATCGAACTAGAAGCAAGGGGCACGCCACAAGGGGCAGTGACTTCACCAATGCTGTTCAACATTGCCATGATTGGACTGTCAAAGAAATTATCGAGCATTGAAGGATTGAAGCACAGCATCTACGCAGATGACATTACCATCTGGTGCACAGGTGGAAGCGAGGGGCAGATTGAGAGCGCTCTGCAAGAGGCGATTGACACCGTAGAAGACTACCTTCGCCCTTCCGGGCTCAAGTGCTCCTCGAGTAAGTCAGAACTTTTGCTTTATCGGACTGCACGCCGGGGACCGAAGCCCAGGGGACGGAAGCCGTTAAACCAGATAGACATCCATCTCCATACAAATCAAGGGGATGCCATCCAGAGGGTCGACTCCATCAAAGTCCTGGGAATGCTGATAGAGTCTACCGGCGCCAACAGCAAATCTATAGCCAAGTTAACTCGGAAAACAGACAGTGCGGTGCACCTCATACGCAGAGTGGCCAACAAAAGAAATGGGATCAAGGAAGACAACCTCATCAGGTTGATGCATGCGTTTGTTCTAAGTCACTTCACATACGAGGCATCAATGCACAACTGGTCAAGAGCAGAGTCCGAGACACTGAATGTGCTCCTCAGGAAAGTTATCAAGAAGGTCCTGGGCCTACCCATACATACCAGCACCGAGCGTCTGCTTGAGCTTGGCATACACAACACGCTCGAAGAAATAGCAGAAGCCCAAGAGAGAGCACAGTTTGCAAGGTTATCTACTACAAGGTCGGGGAGAATGATCCTGCAGGAGCTGGGCCAACACCCAATAGCAATCAGACGCAATTACAATGATATCCCTGACAACATCAGGGAGACTATCACGGTATCTCCTATACCGAGAAACATGCATCCAGAACACAACGTCGGAAGAAGAGTAGCGAAGGCCAGGACTATACTTCGTCAAGTCTCAAACGAGGAACGAGGGGTCGTATTTGTTGACGCGGCTTCCTACGCCAATGGGAAAGCGTTTGTGGCAGTGGTAGTCGATGGGGCTGGCCATGTCGTCAACTCAGCGACGGTCAGGACGAAAGACCCAATCATTGCGGAACAAGTGGCCATCGCCTTAGCACTCAAGATGGATAACATTGAAGTCGTCTACAGTGATTCCATGGCAGCACTACGGCGTTCGCCAAGGGGACGGTCTGTGAACAAACGCTGAAAATACTGCAAGGCAAGAACATAACACATCATCTTCTGAGTTGGTTCCCAGCTCACCTTGGACAAATCAACGATTCCCCTCCCAATCTCAACGAAGCAGCACACGAGGCGGCGCGAGAACTCTCCAACCGCGCCTCCCCGGGGATGCGTTCTACCGGTGAAGGGGATAACCGGGAAATTCTTACAACATATAACGAGCTCACTAAACATTTCTACCTGTCTAGAAGGATTTTCCCTCCACCTCACAAAAATCTAACCCGGCCCCAAGCACTTACATTAAGGCTTTTGCAAACGCGGATGTACCCTACTTTGAAAATGTTACACATCATGTACCCTGACCTATACCCAAGTAATCTTTGTCCACATTGTGGGGAAATAGCTTCATTAGAACACATGCTCTGGCAGTGCGCCAAATTCGCTCATTTATCGCACATCACCTCTGCCAGATGGGAGGCGGCAATCCGCAGCTCGTCTTTGGCAGATCAGCTCTGGGCTGTCCACCAAGCCCGCGAGGCGGCTGAGGAGCTTGGCATCTCAGTCCCCACGTGGGAGCTGCCCGCAACACAGTGATCTGTGTTTTGGAGGACCAAATAAAAGTTTATCCAATCCAATACCACGAGTGTGCAGCACTTTGCTTGTTTTTTTTATTTATTTAAGATGCAGCAGTTTGTTTCTGTTGTTGGCTACGTCATACTTCATGAAACCTTCTTTCATTGAACATTGAGCAAGCACCGAATCGCGTCACTCAGTTCGCTTTTTCCGAATCGGATCTCACTTCTACATTGTATGCTGCACAAAAAAAGAAGCACCTCTGCTACGAGTTTTTTATTGCGATTGCAGAAAACCGCTCTTTTGAGTATCTGTCATGCCTTGAATGTTACTTTCCTTCAAACGAATCGAAATACCTACTTTTCCCAATATGAGAATGTTTTATGTAGCGGTATAAGATGCGGAAGAAAACAAATCTGCGCATTTAGTCAACTAATCCTCACCGCAGTGTTCAATAGAGGAAGTGTAGACATGGGCGTGGGCGAGGCGGGTGGTGCAAAAGGGGCACTTGACCCCTTCAAACCGCACCAGCACTCTAGTGACACCAACACGACCCCGTCAGCCATGATGCAAGTTGATAGAAGGGTTTGCTTACCATCGAGACAAAAACCTGTCCATGGCCATATGTGAAGATGAGAGCAAATGCAATATTTGTTCAGATACACAGTCCACACTGGTCACGACCTGGAGGCCCGTTGACCACGCCTGCATGGAACGTTGACACCCCGACTGCTTTGTGCTCGGTCAGGGGAGGGGAACACCCCTTGCAAGTGGGCCCCATTAAAATTTCTCTTAAAAACGTCACAAATAAGAGTGCTTGATAAGTATGTATAAAACATTTAACTTTTAAATGCTTTTTTTGTAGCGTGTACACGTGCTCAATACCCATCAGGTGTGTGAGACAATTGAAATCGCAACTGCCACTCTCGACTGGTCCCGGAAAAGGTTCAATAGATGAATGCAATTACGAATGCTGGGAACCTACGTGCGTTTGTCAATTTGATTTCAAGGCATGATCTTAATTTTATATAAACAAAAAATAAAACCTGCAAAATATTAAAACAAAATGGCTGCTATTTCAAGATGTGTGTCCCCCTTCGTGATTTTTCTAGACTTACGCGTCTGCAAGCCACATCTGGTGTCGCGAACTTGCAAGTGCCCCCCCTCCTCCTCACGACATCTCCCAATACCCCCCTCCCCAATAAAAAGGCACCAATGTAGGCCTCCGTGATTGCCTACTGGCGCTCGGCGGGCCATTTCGGTTGCTAGGACCAACAGTACTGATTTCGACATGCTTTATTGAAGGTGCTGAAGGATCAAGAAAAGGCCGATTGTAAATTTCTTGAGAGTTCAATGATAGCTTCTTTGTGAGTACCGTAGATTTTTGAACCTCACTTTGTGTATAATGCTCCAATGAAAAAAAAATGGTTTCACCCTGTGTCACTGCAGAGTCAGAAGCCATCACATGGGCAGGCGTCATTAAGCCTCTATATAACATTGCTAAAGTTCAGCACATTTGTACAAATAATTCTCGTTAATTGAACATTGAGTACAATCCTTGCTTGGGTTAGGATGTGTGAAACATAAATTTGAAATTTAAAAATTCTCATTGTGGGTTTCTGCAGCAAAGACACATTGATTAAAACTCCCGCAGGGCGCGGGTTCGAATCCCGGCTGCGGCGGCTGCATTTCCGATGGAGGCGGAAATGTTGTAGGCCCGTGTGCTCAGATTTGGGTGCACGTTAAAGAACCCCAGGTGGTCTAAATTTCCGGAGCCCTCCACTACGGCGTCTCTCATAATCATATAGTGGTTTTGGGACGTTAAACTCCACTAATCAATCAATCAATCATTGATTAAAACTGATGATTCCGGAGCTACGGCAGAGGTAACATTCGTTATGTTTTTTTCCGGTTACGGTAATGGTAATGCGTTACCTTTTTTATGTATATATATATAACGTGGAGCCGTGAAACGTTTCCTTTTTTTAGAGTAACGAGTAACGTATTTAGTTACTTCTTACTGTAACGGATACTACCCTAAATATATAGACTTACAGGAGTGATGTCGGCCCACACCGTCAGTTGTGGTTGCGGTCTATAGGCTGGCTGTAAACAATACATAGATATATTCCTTTCATTCAGCACGTGATAGTGAAGGTTTGCTCGACCATTGATGATCTCGACCTTTGAGGAATACACAACAGCTTTTTTTTGCATACCATCCAACCGAAGCATGCACTTCGTTTCGCTAAAATTTACAGTCAACGTGAGTGCTGTCGTCACGCCGTATGTTTTAGGTAGAAATTTAGCCTACTCAAAATACCCAAAGACGTCGATCCACCTTGCAACGCGTGACCACCCGCTGACGGTTTTGTATGAAAATGGCATCCACAGTGAAACATGTTGTATCTGTTGAAATTTTATCGCAACATTATTATACTGCCACGCTCGCTTGTATTTTTATGTCACTGTCTTGCGCAAAGGCACTGCCGTAGTGGTTCAGTAGCTAAGGTACTCGGCTGCTGACCCGCAGGTCGCGGGATCAAGTCCCACCTGCGGCTGCTTTATTTTCGATACAGGCGAAAATGCTGTAGGTCCATGTGCTGCGATATGGGTGCATGTTAAAGAACCCCAGGTTGTCAAAATTTCTGGAGTCCTCCACTTCGGCATCTCTCGTAGTCATATGGTGGTTTTGAAACGTTAAACACCACATATTAATCACTTGCCTTGCGCAAAGCACGCTTGGCTGTCTGCGAAAATTCTAGATTATTTTAGAATCTTCTGATAAGCTTGAGACACCTACAATACTGATGATGTTTGATGCCACGGGTATATATAGTGACGTACCTTCACGCAGATCATAGTACCAACGATTCATGCTCTAATTACCGCTATCTGCGTAAAGCGTGAATTTCTATAGTACTTTGTACTTTTCTAGGCACACGTTCACGAAATAAAAAGTGTCGGCTTGAGCAACCCAAGTACCATATTCTTTGCCGTCGCAACCACGTGGCAATATGGTGAGATGAGAACGGTGAAATGATTGATACAAAACAGTGAGACGGGGCGTAAGTACATGGCCAAGTTTTATTTAAGATGCGTATACCACAAGCTATTTTCTTCTATAGAACCAATATAATGCGGATTTGTTAAATTACTGTGAAGTTGAATGTCAAGAAAGGAAGAACACGAACTTGGAAAGAGACAGTGGAGACGAATAGTGATAGGTATCGACGTAAAGTTTGATCGGTCATTCCACGCCAAACGTCCAATGCGTTTTGGTGACTACCTCAGGTGTATTCAAAAAATGTCGGGCTGATTTACTCCATGAAAGCAGTCTATTGCGAAAATGTTTTGCAGAGAAAAATGTTTTGGTCACCTATATGTGACCAAAATACCGGCTATAGGCTGGGCCCTATATCGAGTCCTAAGATAAAAGCACATTTACTGAGCGAGTCTATGTAGACTCCATTTATTTTGCCGACCCATGGTTCTGAATATTTAAAACCTCCCACTATGGCGTGCCTTGTTGTCGTATTGACGTTCCGGCTTGTAAAGCCGAAAATTTTATTTTTCAAATTATAAGACTGTTACTATCTCCCCCCTCCCCGGAACTCGTTCTAGGGTTGGTCCTTTGAAAACCAATCATATATCTTTAAAAAAATGCTTGGATATCCACTATTCATAACTCTCATTTAAGGATGTGGAAATGAAGTGACCGTCACTAAATGACCAATGAGGTGAAATATTAACATTAAAAAACATAGTAAACGTGTCTAAAAAGCTAATTCTACGCTAAAACAATGTAACCTGAACTAATGATGTCACCACACCTCCAAAACCTCATGCAATGTATGTTGCATATCTGGAAGGTGCAGTTATTCGAGCGCGTTTTGCAGTGAAATTTGGCCATGGAGTTAGTCCCGTTCATGGAGATGCTATTTTTAAATTTGACGTTTGAATATATAACGAAGCATTAGGAAATTATTTCCGTGAAACCCGTATTTTTTTTTTGGCGATGTAATTGAGGATTGTATCCATTTTGTTGGCACAAAGTTTAATGTAGGTGATGTGTTTGTAGAGTACACCGTTCGCTGACTGTGGTGAAATAGAAACAGCACTTTATGTTAATTCATGCTACAAAACTCACGTGATCTGCTCCCAGAGAACAGAAGAATACATAACGAAGTGCGTTACTAACGAATGGAGGAACTAAATATTTCTCGGTCTTTCAATGTTGCAGCCAATGGCCACAATGGCGAAACTGTTCGCAGGTTGGAACACGCGGTAAATCAGACAATCCGACTTCTAAAACGAATTACGAACCGACATAGTGGTATGAAAGAAGGGAACACTATTAGACTTGTGCAAGCCTTTGTCCTCAGTAGAATCACGTACGTTGCCTCTTACTTGAATTGGCACGTCGCCGAGAAGATAAAATTAGATTGCTTAATCAGGAAAGTGTATAAGCAAGCTTTATGCTTACCCATGAACACAAGCACAGTGAAATTATTAGAACTAGGCTTGCACAACACGCTTGACGAATTAATAGAAGCGCACAACGTAGCACAGTATGAACGACTTTCTAAGACTAAAACGGGCAGGTACATCCTCGAAAAACTGGGAATCCACTATCACACGCAGCAAGGCGAAAAAGCCGACATAACCGTGATGGTGAGGGAAAAGATAGTGATTCCGCCGTTGCCCAAAAATATGCACCCGGAACATCACACCGGCCGAAGAAACCAGAGAGCGCAGGACTTGCAGAGAAAATTCGGAAATTGCAAGGAAGCGGTATTCGTGGACGCGGCCAGATACGCGCGAAGGTGTGGTTACGTGGCCGCGGTGGTCGACGGTAAAGGGACATGCATGACGAGCGTTACGGTGCAAACGCCACTGACCGAGACGGCCGAGGAGGTGGCCATAGCACTCGCGGTGGCGACCACTGAGGCCGAAGTAGTAATTAGTGACTCGCAAGCAGCGATACGCAACTATGCGAACGGTCGTGTCTCCCGAGAGGCGCTGCGAATCCTAATGACTAACGAAGACAAAATTCGGGAAAAAAATGACACTTTCGTCATATGGACCCCCGCACACACACAAACCCCGCTGGCCGGCAACGAGGCGGCGCACGCGGCGGCTCGAGCACTCACGAACCGAGCCGTTGCGAACGCCGACGCCGCCTCGGACGAAGTTCCACGCGGGGGGGAGTGGGAGTGGGGGGACCGCATGACTAGTTACCACGAAATAACGCAGCACTATAAGCTAGAAAGGCGAAAGTACCCTCCGCCACACAACAGGTTAAATAAAAAACAGGCAGTTGCGTGGCGACAACTGCAAACATATACTTATCCGAATCCAGTTCTCTTTAGTCTCTGTTACCCTGATCTGTATTTAACAGAAAAATGCAAGGTTTGCGATGAAAGGGCGACACTTTCACATATACTATGGGAATGCTCGAGTTTAGATGAAAGCAACGATGAAAACCACGAAGAGGCAGTTTCGGACCGCAGGACACGCTGGGAGGGGGCTCTGCTCAGCTCCTCATTCGAACAACAACTGTGGGCCGTCCAGCGAGCCGAGGAAGCCGCCCGAGCCCAAGGGCTCGTGGCCGACGCCTAGGCCCGCCCCAAATCAACTTCGCTGGACTTCATAAATAAAGTTATTCTTCTTCTTCTTCTTCAATGTTGTTTCTGTAATCCAATCTACGAACGTTTGTATTAAGCGAGCATGACGGTACGAAGGCATGGAATCGGGTTCTGCAGCTTGTTGTGACACATGTGCCACTCCAGGTCACCTTTATTACGTGACATCGGAATTTACACTGAGCTTGATCTATGATTATGTACCTAATCAACGGAGAATAAGTGCTAAGCTCCAGATTCATTATTAATGTGGCTTCAAAGACGAGAAAGCAGCACGATTCGTGAGCGATCGAGCACCCGTTCTCTCTCTCTATTGCGTTGAACTGCTTGTGCCCTCAGATGCCACTTCAGTTTTTTCTTGAATAAATGTGGCGATTCGGAAAGTTGTGAGCACTAAACAAGATGTTACGAACAACGAGAGAGACAGGATGGGTGCTTGTGAACGTCGTGAGGAAGCATTAGTTTGCGCTGAAAATTTCCCGATAGCAATGCCCCATCTTGCTGGATTTCAAGTTTTGTTGAAATGTACGATGACACAGACCATGGGCTTTTGTCATGTCATTTGCTACCAATTAAACAGCGGCTGCGTAACTTAGGGTACCATGAAAATTCTCGTGGCAATATTTCAAGAAGGAAGGAGGCAGAAACGCACCGTTCGTGCCGTACGTGATCCTTCATCACTCGCGCAAATAAATTTATTCAAGCTGAAACGTGGTCGAAGTATTCTTCTACCTCTCGGCCATCAGAGAGGCTTTTGATTCTCGAGTCTCTTAATGAGATATTGCTGCCATCTTTTTCCAAACGGCTTGCAGTTCTGTTGTACCGACACAACATAGCAATGCCCTTGTTTTTGTAGATTTTTTTTTCATTCTCATTTAAACACTTTTCCATTCATAGTCATCATTGAAGCGCGTAAGAACTCCCTGTCGTCCCTCACCCATCATTGCGTTTTTCCAGTCCACACTGCAAAAGGCTTGATGGCAAAGTCATTTCCCACGCTCAAGTTTCTCGTACCCAATCTTTCGCGCTCTTTGTGCTCTTCAAGGAATGCAGAAAGACTACAAAACGCAACGAGCTCTACACCGTGCCTTCGGGACTGGTATGGGGCAAACATGTTGCGAGTGGTGTCACAGTGTTCTGCCATTGTGCTCCGTTCGCTGTTCCCTGCGCTCAAGTTGGGTCGACATGCGGCGTCGTTGCGGCGCCATTGGTGTCGTGTTTCCCGCGTCTTTTTTTATGCACAGTGTTCTGCGAATAAATGCCTCTGTGTAGCCGCTCGTGCCGAGGTCACGGATTACGTTTTTCCTTCCTTCCGCAGCTGTGGTGACAATCTGTGGTTGGATTATCGGTTTATTTATTTCAGTTTTCTGGTTTAGCTAGTTTCCTGTATTCTTGCCCAAGAAAGGTCATCTAGGACATTTTTTCTTGTGGGAATGGCCATAGGTATGTGCGTAGGTGGTTGCAGCTCCACAATTCCAAGTCGTACGACTCAGCCTGCCCTGCCAACGGCCCCTATTCTCTTTCTGCTCTAGCAGCCATGGCACTCACGTTCTTCCAAACCTTCTCCTCCAACCAATTTCTAAACTCTTTTCTCCACTCTTCACTTCCCCTCCCTTCAAGCGACTGAGCCGTGGTCTCGTAAGGAAATATATAGTGTATTTTTTTCCTTTTTTGTCAACCACAGATTCATCCATTCAGGGGAAGCTTGCATGCAGTAGTTGGTTTGGAAACCAGGTAAGGTTCACGGAAATTCACCTCACACTGAGCTGCCGAGCACAAAACAAAGCTTAGCAGAGAGTCATGAGAAGGCAAGATTACACAGCAAGATCACAAAACAAAGCTTAGCAGAGAGTCATGAGAAGGCAAGATTACACAGCAAGATGAAAAGAGAAGATACTTTGCCTAATGGATTATTGCGAAAGCCACTGGGGCAACCCTTTTCTTTAAGACCATCCCCACTTCTAGTCGTACATTGAAATAATGAGAAAACTACAACCAAAACATATTTAAAAGAAGCGACGTTTTTAAGCCAATCTCTCACCCCTGAAGAAGAAGCCGGACCAGCTTCAAAACATCGGATTTTTTCCCCTTAAATATATATTGGTTCGAGTTCTCATTCCTTCAGTTTCTATTCAAATCAGGCAGACTTATATCGAATGTTCATCTTTGATTCCAGTCAGACATTATATCCTCGCTGCTCCGACAAACCCCCTCACACCAAGACATTTAGAGAAGGAATGACAGGTGCGCAACCGTAAACAGCCCCTCTTCCTTCTTGGGCGCTTAAAGCTCTGGTGTGCGTGTGTGTGCGGGGGGGGGGGGGTAGAAAAAGGAGTACTGAAAGAAAAAAAATGTTGCATCTTGTTTTTTTTTATTTGTTGCAGCAGGTAGCTAACGACATTGTCATTATTTTCCTTTTGAGGAAGCAGCATACAATACAACAAAATCATGCATACCTAAAAAGACGCAAACACAGCCGCTGTATTGCAACTGATGAGTTATTGTCGAAAGACTCAGCTTATGTAGGAACACACGTACATGTGCACTAACACCAGTGCATCCAAAGAAGACAAGTTTTTCTTGTAGTGTTTTGCAGGAAGACTTGATGAATAATGAACCATGAACGCACCTTACCTGATACGAAACTCGGGACAGGTAACAGATTTTTCAAAGAACGCGACCCTGTCAAGTCATGGTTCTCAGATTTTCTGCTGACAAACATCTTATATTACAGCATTCCGCACAATGACCAAATTACAAGCGTGGGCGAATGTATATACCAGCATAGTATCACCAAATTTCAAAATAGCACAGGTATTTACAGCAGCCAATTCATACGGTACCTATTGTATTTAGTGCTATCAGCGCGCATGTGCCTGTCGTGGAAATTGCATGTAATATCAAGTTTCTCTTTAATATTAATATTTAGAGGCAGTGGAAATAACTTGTTTTTGTATGTTGAAAGCTATAGCTATTAGCTATAGGTGTCTCCTGACGGGAAGGGTACCAGAGTCTTGGAAGAACGCTAGCATCATCTTAATACATAAGAAAGGAGATGACAAGGACTTGAAGAATTATAGGCCGATCAGCTTGCTCTCTGTAGTATACAAGCTATTTACAAAGGTAATTGCTAACAAAGTAAAGAAAACATTAGAATTCAATCAACCAAAGGAACAAGCAGGATTTCGAACAGGCTACTCAACAATTGACCACATTCATACTATCAATCAGGTAATAGAGAAATGCTCAGAGTATAACCAACCACTATACATAGCCTTCATAGATTACGAGAAGGCGTTTGATTCAGTAGAAATATCAGCCGTCATGCAGACACTGCGGAATCAGGGCGTAGATGAAATATATATATAAACATTCTGGAAGAAATCTACAGGGGATCAACTGCTACCATAGTGCTTCATAAAGAAAGCAACAGAATACCAATCAAGAAGGGTGTAAGGCAGGGGGACACAATCTCCCCAATGCTATTTACCGCGTGCTTACAGGAGGTTTTCAGAAGTCTAGAATGGGAACAGTTAGGGATAAGAGTTAATAGGGAATACCTATAGTAACCTGCGCTTCGCCGATGACATTGCATTGCTGAGTAACTCAGGGGACGAATTGCAACTCATGATTACGGAGTTAGACAAGGAGAGCAGAAAGGTGGGTCTTAAAATTAATCTGCAGAAAATGAAAGTAATGTACAACAACCTCGGAAAGGAGCAGCGCTTCGAGATAGGTAATAGTGCACTTCAAGTAGTAAAAGACTATGTCTACTTAGGGCAGGTAATAACCACAGAGCTGAACCACGAGATTGAAGTAACTAGAAGAATAAGAATGGGGTGGAGCACATTCGGCAAGCACTCTCAAATTATGACAGGTAGATTGCCACTATCCCTCAAGAGGAAGGTATATAACAGCTGTATCTTACCGGTACTGAGCTACGAAGCAAAAACCTGGAGACTTACAAAGAGGGTTCAGCTCAAATTGAGGACGACGCAGCGAGCAGTGGAAAGAAAAATGATAGGTGTAACCTTAAGAGACAAGAAGAGAGCAGAGTGGATTAGGGGACAAATGGGGGTTAAGAATATCATAGTTGAAATAAAGAAGAGGAAATGGACATGGGCCGGGCATGTAGCGCGTAGACAGGATAACCGCTGGTCATTAAGGGTAACAAACTGGATTCCCAGAGAAGGGAAGCGGGTTAGGGGGAGACAGAAGGTTAGGTGGGCAGACGAGATTAAGAAGTTTGCGGATATACATTGGCAGCAGCAAGCACAGGACCGGGTTAACTGGCGGAACATGGGAGAGGCCTTTGTCCTGCAGTGGACGTAGTCAGGCTGATGATGACGATTATATATATATATATATATATATATATATATATATATATATATATATATATATATATATATATATATATATATTAATGAGATCTAACAGACAGTAACGCCAAGGCATATACAGGGGAAGTTATTAGAACCAATGGAATGTAAATAAGAAGAAGTGGATGACAAAATAACCAGCCGTGAGCAGGAATCAAACCTACGACCTTCGAATAACGCGTTCGATGCATCGAACGCGTTGTTAGTGACAGATAATAGTGACATGAAATAGATTGTATTAATGAATTGTCAAGTAGTTTTCCTGTAGGCGAAAAATAATTTTAAACGCCGTACGTAATGCAAAATTGTGTGGACAACTGGCGTCAAATTTGGCTAAAAAAAGGTTTTTTTTTTGCTCATAAGTGGTCGTAAGTTTAAAGTTGACGTGTTTCAGGTAAAATATACTGAACAGTCGATTTAATAGTGATTTTCATTGCGTACTGACTGAAAATCTTTGTTTACTTTTTGTTTTAGGTGAGAAAATTATTCACTAGTTATCTTCGGCTTATCTAAGTTATCTGTGTGCTTGCACGTTTTCATACCTTGTAACAATGGATCCTAGCATGAAATACAAGCTGTGTGGAAGCGAGAAGCATTTATAGAACATATTAAGCTTTGTTCAGACTAATTGAAGCGATTTATTAGGGAGTATTAGCTTGGGTCCCTATCAAAAGGTCGAAAATCAAGACGCCTATTTATTAAAAGGTCGAATGTCAAAAAGCTGAAAATTTTAAATGACATATAATCGAAACACCTAAAACAACAAATGCTGGAAAATCAAAATGCTGAAAAGACGTATCGCCGAAAATTTTTTGAACCATGCACGCAAATACCCCCGATTCGGAGGAAAATGGACGAAGATGAGGCGGGGTGTGTTACCAAAAAGGAAAACCAATACTTTGTTGCAGTTGTGGTTATATTTATGTTGTTGACAAGGTGTACTCTAGGCACTATTGGAGGTGCGAGAAGTGAAGAGACTGCAACGCCAGAGTGACTACCGACCTTCCTGTAGAAGGTACTCGCATGACAATCTCGAAGAAAGTGATCTACGACAGCCATGCAATTTCGGTTTATTGCTACCATGAAGAGGAAGCAAGCCAGACTTGAAGACATTGTCAAGGGAGCGACAACCCCACTGCTTACAGAGCAAACTGATTGCGATAAGCAAGAAATCACTCTGATGTGCGATTGGAGGTGGAAAAATTTATAGTTTGCTACTTTTATGAAGGCTTGAGATAAATGTAAAGGGACAACTGGAAATGAGGGTGAACGAGTGTGCTGGCGTAACCTCTAATTTAGCTAGATACTTCATCTTCCAGTATAGCTAGGTGACGCAGACATTTTGATATTGCGGCGTTTGGATAGGTAGGTGTTTTGATTTTTCGGTGTCTTGTATAATCTATAAAGTGTCTTGTATAATACAAGACACTTTCGGTGCCTTGTATAATCGGCTTTTTGATTTTTCGGTGTTCTAAATTTTGGCATTCCAAAAGTTCGTCATTTTAATTTCTGGCATTTCGAGTGCCACATTATTATAGATTTAGTCAACAATCAATGCGAACCCTACCCAGGTGCATTTAAACCACGTGCAGCTCTCCGCTTATGGGAAGTGATACCAACCTGTGCGACGAAAGCAAACAATCCGTAAAATTAAAAAAAATGCTGCATGACAGAGGAGTCAGAGTTATGAACTAACTTAATAGTATTTGAGAGACCACGTTTAATTAACCGGTAATCGTGTGTTGGTTTATAATTGCAACTTATCTGTCGCGAAGCATACCTTTTTTTTATTTTCGCGGATTCTTTGCATGATCGTTGTGCTGTATCAATTTATAAATCTTCGGGTGTAATTAACGAGGAGCTTGACACGTCGGTATCCTTTCACAGTGTCAAAAGATGTCCACGTGGTGCACTCTAAAAGTATTCGAATTCCTCGTTGACTAAAGCCAATACTTGCACGGAAATAATTTGAATAAGTACTTAGAGAGCTGGATATGCTGTCTAGATGTTTCTCGCACCTGCTGAGCTTGCACTTAATGCTAGGACGCATTGCTTAAGGTATACACCAACCACCTTCACTTGAACACACGCGAGGACTGGCATCAGTAGAACGCCAATTCAAAATTATTTAACTCACTAAAAAAAGCTTTTTTGAAAAAAACTTACAATCGGTACACAGGGCAGGCTGCTAGAAAATGCGCTGAGTATATTTCTGTCTGGACACATCAATGTTAAATGTAGAACCTAATGCGGTGCGTCATTAGCTCAACATATTTCTGCAGAACACCACAGTATAGATGGTGATGGTCTATAAGTCCTTCAATTAGCAGAAGTGGTCTCTTATCATGTGTTTTACTTTTCCAAGTGTGTCAGGCGTATAGTCTTCTATGCAGCCCCCTAGAATAGGGTTAATTGAAGGACTCATTGAAGAAGAGATACAAGCTAGTTTTCTCTTTGTACCAGCACCAAATAGCACATCGGCACTACTGCGCGTGCTCCACATAGCACCACTCAAAAATTTTATTCAGAAACGTCATGATGAAAAATAGCAATGGGCAAAGTGCATGGTTTAACCCAACACTCTCAAGACTAGAGGTTTTCGTTACACCGGACGCACAGAAAATAGCATAGAGGCTCTTGCCGTCTTCGCACTTGCCATTTATCAAGAGTTGCAACATGCAACATCTGTGCGCCGGGCCCGAGTGCATAAATCGGGTTTTCAGCAAAAATATGTCGCTTCTTTTCATCAATATATGCCGGAGGGAAAATGCCTGGTGATCGTATGCTTGGTAGTTTGAAGAAATTCCTGTAACTGCGTTGATACGGCTTATTGTACACCATTCTATAGAAGCGGCAGCGGGGATTAACACTAATGAACCATAGAAAAGCGCAGACAGAGAACAAGTACTCCCACGAGCAAGCTTAGTTTTGAAAATTTTGGAGCGATTTCCTTTTTCTCTGAGTATCATTTCTAGAAGTCATTAGCGGCGAATAAATATTTCTAGTAGTTTAACCAAATTTACGCGACTAACAACCGCCTCATACTTCAGCTATATATAATGAAAGTATACTAGAATTCCAAGACTTTCAAAGAAAAGAAGCTATGGCATACACTGCAAGCCTTTGCTCAGATTTGGGTGGACGTTAAAGAACCCCAGGTGGTCAAAATTTCCGGAGCCCTCCACTACGGCGTCTCTCATAATCATATAGTGGTTTTGGGACGTTAAACCCCACATATCAATCAACACTGCAAGCCTTTTTTTAGAAGATGCACGCTACGTATGTCATTGCGACCACTGTACCAATTCCCTCTTGGAGTGAAACTGTGCGTGCTTATGTGCGTGTGTCTGTAAAAGATGTTAAGATCGGCCTCCCAGGCTGGGCGCCGCTTGGACGCGGGGGACGATTGCAGCTAAGCCTACCCTGATTTGTTCCGGATCGACGCTCTCGAGGTGCGCCAAAAGCGGCGACAACACAAAAGTCATACTTCGAATTCTTTAGGGCTGTTAACTCCCCTCGTCAAAACCTTTTTGGACACGCCTAACTGACTGGAGGCCTAGGAAGAGCTGTCGGAAATCGAGGCAGCTTGATTTGTTCGACGTGCCACGAGACCCGCTGAACAATTAGCCGAGAGGTTGGATCCATCGTCAGGTATGTTTCCCACACTCTGTGGTGATTTCAAGTCTTCCACTACTCCCCCAGGCCCTAGCCTGCCTAGCGCTGCAGGCCCTATTCTGCACGTGCGATGCAACGTTATTGCACAGTGCTGTGTTGTGCGTATTATTGCATTATGACCTACGTTATGTTTCTCTCTCGCAGTGTGACGAACTGAACGTGCACCTTCTCTCTTTCCTGGTTTGAAAAAAGGCAGTGTTTGACTTTCTCTCTCTCTTGACTTTTTTAATCCTTATTCTCTGCGCCCTGCGCTCCCTGCTGGGCTGCAAAAATTAGGCGCCTTTTTCTAACCACTACCCCCCCCCCCCCATTTGGCGCACAGAGATGAAGACGACAATTTCTTCGGACTGCCCTGAACTGAATGAACATGCAGTCTGTCAGTTTACAGTGATCTGCAAGGCGGCTTTTCTGTATGGTTTGTTTTACAACCAAAAACTCTCGTTCACAGACTGCTTTTATTTCTCATTTTGAGCATGCGAGTACAACAAAATATCACCTCTCCAAATTCCAGCGAAGGCACGCGAGCACAACACGATCTCAAAAAAAGGAATGGCAAAAACGAAATGAGTGAGAAAACCAGCCTGTGAACGAGAGTTCTTGGTTGAAAAACTAACCTTACAGAAAAGCTGCCTAGCAGTATAGTGCCTAGAATATACTGGCTAGTGTGCGGAGCGCGCGCATTCCGTACGAGAGAGGGTGGCCCCGCACGTGATGACTGCGCGCAGTGGCCGCAAGTGGCGCTGCCAGACGAGTGGGTGCATGAGAGCCGCCAAGCTCCTGTCGTCCCATGTTTTGCTCAGCGTTTGACAGCTGTCAGTGTTCGACCTGTTGTAGTGTCAAGTTTGTCGTCGCAAAATGTGGGCAGCAACGTCCTGAGATGTTGAAGACTAAGCGGCAATGCAAAGAAAGGACGTGTTTTGTGCCGCTGTGCCGGAGCGGATATCGTTCGAACGAGGAAAAGGTGTCTTTGTTCACCGCACCGACGGACCCAGCACGGCTTGCAGAATGGGAGAGCAAAATCAAGAGGGCAGACAGGAGACTGACGCCGAAGGCTGTCGTGTGTGAAAGACATTTTGAGAGTGGCTACATCGAACGATATTTTCAGACTACGGTGAACGGTGTCGTCAACGAAATCGCTCGAGACAAGCCACGTCTGAAGCCCGATGCTGTCCCTACGGTCTTAATTATTAATTTCACTCACTTAGCATTGTCGGCCTGTGTGTAGGCATAATGGGCATCTGGAAAGCAATGTTTTAGCTACTTGAAATTTTCATGTAGTCATCTAAGAAGCTCTCTTCATCTATTGTGTAATTAGAAGCTGTAATTAGAAGCTCTTAAAATGTGTATAAATTATAGGTGGAAACAAATTCATAACAGAGAATTGCGTATATTCAGATTTCTTGCCAATATATTCAAAAGCTTAAAGTTAGAGGTCCTGCACTCCTGCTACCATGATTAAGATTTCTAAAATGTGCTGCTCTATTAAACTCAATTAAAATTCTGTAAGTGAAGCCTACATTGTGTCTTTCTCACGCTGGCTTTCAAAAGTCTTGTTCTCGCATCATTTCATACTTGACTAATCCACAAAATATGTTTTTATAGGTTCTGCTATTCACCTGAGGAGCAGCACGAAAAAAAAAAAAGCTTTGAAGCCTGGTAATCCAGATAAAAAGTTCCTGGAAGTTCCTGGGCAGACAAAAGGTTGAATCCGAAGGCTGTCGTGTGAGAAAAGCATTCTGAGAGTGACTCCATCGAAATACTTTTCGGATTAGGGTGAACGGTGTCGGGAATGAAATCGCCGTTTAGGCAAAATTTCAAATATTATTTATCTAAAAAATTGAAAATACCCTTTCGAATTTCATTCACACAGTTTTTCTTCCATGTCAACGTCGGACTCCCTTTCCAACAACGTTTTGAGTATCCTATGCGGTGAGTGTCAGACTATTCATTGGCATGTTATCATTCTTTGTTTTCACTCGAATCCTAATGGCATGCAGGCTAAGAGGTAAAGGTTTTAGGGTCTTCTGTGATAATTCTTGCTCTCAAGAACAAAGCACAATTTAAAAAATAACTCTGGTGGTTATACTGTCAATGGGTTTTAAAATAAATTTCTTTGCATGCTGCAACCACTTTGATAATCTATCTATCTATCTATCTATCTATCTATCTATCTATCTATCTATCTATCTATCTATCTATCTATCTATCTATCTATCTATCTATCTATCTATCTATCTATCTATCTATCTATCTATCTATCTATCTATCTATCTATCGAATCGCCTACGTCCGGGTGCCCTCACGATCACCCCCTTAACTTAGGGTCTTCGAAATACTTTGCAAGAAGAGCCGAATGTTCGTGAAACGCCAATGCAGGTTCCAGTGTTCACTATCCAATTTCTTGCATATATTTAGCGCCACTTCATAATGTTTCGCCTAACATAAAATTACAACAGTCACCTTGCGTAGCATTGATTCCCAAGTTACGTGGGATCTGCGTCTCTATTTTTTTTTTTTTTTTTGCGGGCAAGTAGCAGATGGCGAAATGTATGCCACGAAATGATCTTCATTTTGGTATTGCAAAACGCCAGTACTGTGAAAGCAATAGAGTAGTTCTTATACAATAAAGCATTATGTAAAAAAAAACAAACACTCCGAAAATGCAGCAAAATAATAGTTGGCCTCGCGCGGCTTGGCCTCCTGCACGCTTCGCGGCGCTTGCGGAGCGCAATTGAACGCAAATGCACCCACTCGCACAGCAGCGCACCATGCGGGCGCTGCCGGCAGTCATCAGCTGCGGGGCCATCTCCTAGCCCGCGCTCAGCACACTAGCCAGTATATTTCTAGACACTGTACTAGCAGATTATTGCAAACTGTCCATTGTTTACTGCTGCAGAGAATTTTTGCAAGACCAGGGCGTAAAGCGCGAGCACCAAGACGCTGTGAACCAGCTCTCAGAAGCTCCCATTAAGCTTCCATGATGCTACCATCAACGTATATATAACATTCATAAGGATGTAAAACGGCATCATTATAGGTCCAAGATGGCAGCCTATGATCGTGCCCGAAACAGGGCGTATACACAGAAGAAATGAAGTGGTAGCAGTGCAGCACGAATGCAGCGCGTTAGGTGAAGAACTACACAATATTACATTTATTTTTTGTCAGTTTGTCTAATATGTCATTTCATGCAGCGGCCGCCGAACTTGTGCCGCTGTTCATAGTGGTACTCTCGGTCTCTGAAGCTGGATGAAGATAACTAAGAAGCCTGTTTTTTACTGGCTACATAAACGTGAAACGAAGCTATAAATCAAGATGAAAAAGAAAAAGACAAATCTGTGAAAATGCAGTACTGGCGCATAAATGGCGCGCCAATTGCGCTGATGAAAAGCGGCGGCGGCGCGCCGATCAGTTCGCGTCGGCGGCAGCGGCGTGGCGAAAACTTTTGGCGGCGGCGCGTCGACCAGTCGGCGCACACCTCTAGTCATAGGTCTCGTTTTGTAATGTTTCGGTTAAAATATAGTCGCTAACAGCAGAAACTTCACCAATTTTACTATTTCTTACAAAACATTTTTTATTTGGAATTATAAGAAATTCTAAACCAACAAACGCGAGTGTCGTACTTTTTAAAACCAAGTTACACTGCAGTCTGTAGTCGTGCTTTCATCCGTACGTAGTCGGATCCAAATCCGAGCGTAGATTTTGCCAGAAGTCGCGGGACATGGCAGGAGAGGTGATCGTCGACGCGCTGCCTTACATTGATCAAGGCTATGACGAACCTGGAATTCGCGAAGCCGTAAGTTTTAGATTCCCAACCCTAATTTGAACTAGTCTGCTTGTCTGTGCCTCTAAATTGGCGCTCAAGTGCGCGTTATGTATGTGGGAATTCAAGCAACAAATGACAACTGTGTCATCGCGCTGTATGTGTTTACGTTCTTCGCTTCTCATTTCAGGTCATGGCTATGGTCGAAGAAGAGACGAGGCGATACAGGCCCACAAAGAATTACCTGGAACATTTGCCCCAGCTGTCGCTGCATCAGTTTGAGGTAGTAATGATGCGCTCGAACGTTACCAACGTGCTGTTGTGACACTTGGCTTGAGACGATGGGCGACGAGCGACTGCCGTAACATTGTGCGACTAATCTGTTTTTTTTTTTATGCATTTGCAGAGCGAAATTATGAAGACCGAATTCGAACGCCTTCAGTCGAGGTTGCCCATGGAAATGATGAGCATGAAACGGTGAGTCGTGTTGCGTTAATTTGCTTCTTCGATTAGAATAAACCCAATACTCTGACCGGAGAATCGCGCAGGCCTAAGTGATTGGTTTCGTTTATTTCGCCCGGACGACACAAGTCTGCCTCGTAACGTTTCGCATGTTAGGCCGTCCAGTTCGAAGCGCTGTTGCTCGTATCTTGCTGTCGTTCCAGCCAGCCGAAAAGTTTGCGTTTTTTCGCCACTGCGTGTTTTCTCTGATAGCCGCAGATAATAGTATGCCGCTCAATGAAGCTTCACGACTGGGCGTTTTCACGTGGTATCGAAGAGTTTTGAAGATTCGCTCGCGGTAAGGAGTATATGAGTCCAACAGTAGAAGTGTGAACCGTTGGGATAGTTGGTGGGAAATTCGTATGGTGAAGAGCGAAAAATGGCGCAATAATGACTGCGCCGACGAAAAAGACATAGTATACACATGAGAGGTGTGCTTTGGAATACAGCAGCCCATTATTGTGCTGATTTCGGGAATGATGCATTCGCCGTAGAGTTTCCGGCAATACCTGCTTTTGGGAACTGCAATAGTGTGACTGTTCAGCCTCCATGAGAGTGATGGGTAGTACATGTATATCTCTTTATTTTTTTCAGCTAGTGTTGGTATGTTAACAGTATGTTGTGAGATGGTTTGTCATTACTACTTGGACACTTTGAATTTGGTTTTTTATTTACTCATACTGTTGGCCTGTCGGCCGTTACACGGTGGGTCAAAGCGGGACATTTGCATTGTCGACATCGTGTGTTTTGAGAAGACAAAAAATAAAAATTCATATTACATAAAAAAACACAAGCGTACATAAAAAAGAAAGAAACCATACTACATAAGAAACCGTACATAAGATACCACACACAAGAAAACATAAGCGAAATAGTTCCTGTATACATGATCAAATTATACGACATCATAAATGCACAGTTAACAAGCGATGTTAGAGAATATAACTGACCATTATTGTACAAAAACACACAGCAGTACATGCGAAATAATCTGTACATACACCGATCAAACAATACAAAGCTAACAACACAATGCAACAACTGAACTCGGACAACCACTAAATAGACAGCATGCGTAAATGCGTGCGTCTTTAATGACTTACTAGGTTATTTTGAAACGGTTCTACACTATTACTTTCTCGCGTTTGTAGTGGCAATTGATTCCATTATTTAATGGTTCTTGGGAAGAAAGAAAACTCGTTACTGTTAATGTGCATCTGAGGTATTTCGAAAGTACCATCTTTGATTCTTCGCAATGCTCTATCTTCTCGTGCTATCAAGTACTGACTGCTATTGATGTTGAATTTGTTTTTAGAGAGAAAGTAAAAAAACTTTAGTCTTGCTATGCGCCTGCATTCAGCAGGCGTGGGCAAGTTTAGCAAACCGAGCATTTCGGTGACGGAATCTGTACGAGAGTATCGCGCTAGAATAAACCTTGCTGCTTGTCGTTGAACTCTTTCCAGTCTCTGAATTAACCCTGGCTGATGAGGGTCCCAGATTATACTGGCATAATTTAGCGTGGGCCGAACGTAGGTCAGATAAGCTGTTAGTTTTACTTTGAGGCTAATTGCAGTTTCCGTCGCAAGAACCAGAGCTTCTTTTCCGCAGTTTCGCATATTTTGCCAACATGGTCAGACCAGCTTAAATTCGTGGATATATGAACGACTAAGTATTTCAGCACCTCAACCGTAGAAAGCACCAAGGAATTCACTGTGTAATTAAAGAAGATGTTATTCACTTTATTTGTTACGTGCAATAAAACAGTTTTATTCTCATTTATTTTCATTTTCCATTTGTCGCACCATTCTTCTTCTGTCCTAAGAGCGTCACTGAGTAACTCCTGATCAACCGGGTTATCAATTTCCTTGTACAATAGACAATCATCAGCGAAAAGCCGGACAGTGATCCTTTCGTCAATTTCAGAGGCGATATCATTAATATAGACTAGGAATAGCACTGGGCCTAACACAGACCCCTGCGGAACACCTGACGTCACGTTCAATGGTTTTGATTTAATGTGTTCTACTTCTACGTACTGCGTTCTGCCCCGAAGGTACGCGGTTATCCATTTTGCTATTTGTTCATTTATTCCCATAACTGCGAGTTTCAGGAGCAGTTCTGCATGTAGCACTCTGTCGAATGCTTTCGACAGATCAAGGCAGATGGCATCTATCTGTTTCTTTTTGTTTAATGTCATGGCAAAGTCATTAATTGTTTCAAGAAGCTGTGTTGCTGTGGAAAGGCGCTGTCGGAATCCATGTTGGTTAGGAAAAAATTTGTTGTCATTTTCAATATACGTGTAAATTGACTTGGCTACAATGTGTTCTAGGAGCTTGCAGCAAACACAGGTCAGCGATATTGGACGATAGTTTTCAATGAATTGCTTATCACCAGATTTGTGCACAGGTATAACCTTTGCCATAAGCCAATCATCAGGGATTCGGCAATCTGTGAGTGATGTGTCAAATATAATCTTTAAGCAATGAGCAACCCATTCCGCATACCTGTGCAGAAACGCATTTGGTATTTCATCAGGGCCTACTGACTTTTTTACGTCAATATTCAGTAGTTGGACCACAATTCCCTCATTAGAGACTTCAACATCTGGCATTTTTTCCGAGCGAAGCAATGGAGAGGGAGCGGATTCGACACCGGATTGGGACGGAGTAGAAAACATCGACTGAAAGAATTTGTTGTAAGAAGAAGCGATTACTGCAGGATCAGTAACCACTGTGTTATCCACTACAATGCTAAGTGGCTCGTTATCTTTTTTCGACATGTGATGCTAAAATTTATCAGGAGACTTTGTCATGAACTCTGTCAGTGTTTCTTTGTAATATCTATTTTTGGCTTCTGTAATCGTGGAACGCAGTTGTGCAGACAATTCAGCTATTTTTGCGCGGTCTTTTGTTGCTTTGCGTCTCTGGCGGCTTATTCTACGCTTCAGTTGGATGATTTCTCTGCTTATCCAAGGGTTCCGCTTAGCTTTCCTTCTTTTCCGAAACGGTACGAAATTTTAACAGCAATGTCAGAATCCTTGATGAATTTCACGAGGATTGTCAGCTTTCCGATCAAGAACCAGCTATAAGAAAGCGTGCCTGTGTGCCTGTATTGTAACGTCTACTATGTGAAATACTCGAGAAATATTCAAGGTAAACTAGAAGTATGAAACAACTCGCCCAGCTCCAAGTTATATTGAACTCGAGAAATGCGTGGCTTCACAAAAACAAGTGGTCGCTATTCAGTGAGGCATTTCTCTTTGGGAGGGACGAGGTGGCTGTGGTCAAACCTAATCTTTTCTTTAAATTGTGACCAAGGTGCAATGCATATTCACATTGCCAGGGACGAGTTCATTCTTTGCAGCACTGGTTTCACATATTTTTCAACGGTTTCCAGATACGAGCTTCCGCAGCCGCCTGCTGGCAAAACGACGGACGTCGCGTCCTGGTCGGAGTGCGTTGACAACTCATCGGCGCAGTTGGAACATCAAGCTACCCGTATTGCCAACTTGGAACTGATGGCTCAATATGGTGCCGAGGCCTGGAAGGGCTACAATGCTGTTCTCGTTCGCATGCTCCACCAACTGCAGCGGCAACTCCAAGAATTGAGGTAAATTTATATTTTCACAACATCATGCTCCTACATGTAGAGCAAAGGTACTTTAAATGATATTAGGCACTGGAGGCTCTTCTGCTGTTGACCGTTTTGGTTCCTTGTGGTGAGAACAAACTGAATTTAGCTTTATGCGGAATTGAAGCCCTACTGGTGGGCTTAAAGGGCTACTAAAAAAAGATTCAAAACATTTTCCCGTATCAACAAATTAGAATTTCTCAATCCTGAAAGCATTACTCTTACTGCAAAAAGGTGCTCAATTAGTTAGAAAGTGTGATAAAGTAAAAAAAAAATGGGTGGACACACCTCTTTGAAGTTGCTGCACCAGCATGCCATAATGTCATGTATTTCGACTGTGTGTGAGAATGCCTGGTTATCACGAAAAATTGTTTACATTGTGTTCTAATATACCCGAAACCTTAACATACCAAGTTTGATTCAACCATAGTGGCCAAAATACACGAAAGAAACTGTGAAATTTGTTGTGTCATCATGACCTTCACATGTGGCAGATTTGGCACAAATTCATAAATGATACTCAGACATAAATTTTCTCTGCTTGTGTTTAACCAGTGACAGAAAAATAATTAAAGGAGAATTCCTAAAGAATAATTTATCTGTTTAAACTGATTTAATGTTTCATTTTAGAGTCCCTTTGAGTGTATTCAAAGTTGATGCTTTAGTAGGCTTCAATAGGCCATCTGTAAATGACAAGTGCTATCAATTCTGGTTACATTTGTGTACAACATTTTTTGAAGAAGTGTCTTCCAAGTTGGTGGTTTGTGTCGAATTTGCAGCGCTGTGATTGGCCAGACCTATTGCTTGGCAAATTAGCAAATGCACAAAATGCATATGCAACAAACTGTACCACGGTCAGTGATGTCTTCAGCACTGGTGGTGGTAAATATGCCTGAGGATATGCAACTTGTTACAGGGCTCCAACGCTAGTGCTTTGTATTTTCTGACAGACAGAAACGTTATGTTCAAGGAATGTCTTTGCATATAGACTTTGTTCTAATCACTCTGCTGCCGGCCAAGACCTTCTGCTTGTTGTGAGAGATGTTCAAGGCACTTGTTTAAAGCTGTGGTCATATTGTAGCCGCGTGGGGGGCCGTCCCTGCCTACTGGATCTTCTAGGCAGAAGAGCGGATGCTTGCGCTGTCACCTGCGCTGGGTTATTCTCTGCACTTGGTTGCGCTGTCATTTGCACGTCCTGCGTGGGGCTCTCGCCGAGATTTACTGGTGTTGCCGGCGTCGAGTGACAAACGTAATCGTCGCTGAGGTCACCAAGAACATCGGGGTTGAAAGTTTCCTTTGTGGGTAACAGATGCTGCCTGTTCCGCCTCATCAGCTTGTTTCCCTCGGTTAAAACGTTGTACGATCTCGGGTGCATCTGACCAATAACTTGGGCTTTGTGCAACCAAGCTTCCCTTTTGATCCTCACGACTTTATCTTCTTCAATGGGTGGAAGCGGCCCTTTTGAAAGATCATACTGGATGTGCTTTTGCACTTTCACTTTCTCTTGGACGTTGAAATCTGGCAAGGTTCCCCGCAGGGGCGTCTGCATAAGCAGGCGTTTGTTGTGTAGCGACACCATGGATCCGAGCTAACGGGGGGGTTTTGACTCCCTCCCACGCCTAGCCGTGCGTGACTTTGCCGTGTCCGGAAAAAAGGGGATCCTGGAGGTTGAGCCGACGCCGGGTGATCGGACCTTTAAGGTCCCCCAGCAGAGGCAACACACCCCTTTGGCCCCGGCTTCACGTAGCCGGCACCCCTGAGCTGACCCACCCAGGGAAAATCGGCAGTCGCCTTTTCTTGTCTCTCTCTCCCTCCTGATCTTCGTCTTTTCTCTCTTCCAATCTTTCCTGTCATCTCCTCACTTCTGGTTACTTCGATCTTCCAGGCGGCAAGGGTTAACCTTGTGTATGTGCCCTCTCTTGGTCACATACTAATGGGTTATAGTGGCTTTGTACAGCTGGCACTGGCATGCCTTGTGCTGCCGTGTCCCCATGTTGGGCTCGATGGTGGGCAGCTGGCATGGCTGCCGAATTTATATATACTTTATGGCCTCTTTTTCATTTCCTAAACTGTCTGATCGCCCTCTTCCTAAGAGGGGGCGCACCGAAGCAACACTGAATGTATTTATAAAGCCGAAAGAAATTTTCCCACGCTTCCATGTGATCCACTGTGAAACGCAAGAAAGGAACGCAAGAACCATTTCTCTGTTTGTCAGTTCTGAATGCCTTACCAATACACTAGGTCCAGGATATCAGGCTACACGTATGACTAGCGGGAACCTTCTTTTTGAAGTCCAAACCAAGACCCAGTATGAAAACCTGACAAAACTCACCTCTTTTGGAACAACACCTGTATCTATCACACCACACTGCTCCCTGAACAGTTCCTGAGGCGTAGTGTCTGAGCAAGACCTAATTAACCTGACAGAGAGTGAGCTACTTGAGGGCTTGAACGAACAGCATGTAACGCATGTACAGAGAATTAAGATTAGGCGTGATAACAAAGAAACCCCTACAAGGCACCTCATTCTTACATTTTGCACAAGCACACTTCCAGAATATATCGAAACAGGCTACTTGAAGGTAAAAGTCCGAACCTACATCCCCAAGCCCCGACGTTGTTTTAAGTGCCAGCGATTCGGCCACTGTTCTCAGAGCTGCCGCGGCCGTCAAACCTGTGCAAAGTGTAGCTCGTACGAACATGCCGCAGACAATTGTGAAGAAACCACTACACACTGCGCGAACTGCGATGGTGGACACCCTGCTTACTCTCGCACATGCCCTACATGGAAACATGAAAAAGAAGTACTCACACTGAAAGTAAATGAAAACATCTCGTTTAAGGAGGCGCCCAAGCGTCTACTAATGCAGGGACCTTCGTTCGCGGAGGTGGCATGAAAGGGGGCAGTGCCACCAAAATCCGCGGCGCTTGCACGTACCACACAAAGTGGACGAGCGACAGCGCCATTCACCCCCTCAGCGGAAGTAGCACAGGCTCTTCCGCCACCAAAAGGTTTGCAGGCCTCTGGACCTGAAGCCCCAGGGCCTTCTGTCTCCACAGAGAGCCCTAAAACGTCCATGCTTTCACGCGTGAACCGTGGGCAGGCATCCAGCACCTCGTCCGAGGTGATGGACACAAGAGCAAGTCTTCGGCACTAAAGGACAGGCGTGGCTCTTTGGAGCGTGCCAGAAAATCAAAAACCATCATTACGGAACCTGACAAAGCTTCTTGACTTGATACAATACTTCTTTAGTACACACAGCACTCATTTACAATCAAAATGCATACGCAAATAATACAATAGAACGTCAGAGGGCTGCTTAAAAACCTCGAAGATATCCAGGAACTCTTACACAAACCTTCCCCAAAAGTGCTGTGTGTACAAGAGACACACTTAGATTCCAAAAACACCAATTTTCTACGTCATTATTTCTACGTCATTATTCCACGTCAATTCTATTTCTACGTCAATTTTATACGTCATTATTCAGAAAGCACCGCAATGACGCTGTAGCGTCATCTGGTGGTGTGGCCATTATAGTTGATCAGGGCGTAGCATGTACACATCTACCGCTACAAACATCCCTTGAGGCAGTGGCTGTTCAAGCAGTTCTTCTGAAAAAACTTGTCACCATCTGCTCTCTTTACATACCTCCACAGTACCGTCTCGAAAAACATCAATTCCAGTCATCGATACATGAACTACCGGAACCTTATGTGGTCCTTGGGGACTTGAGTGCACATAATGGTCTATGGGGCGACTCTCGTTGCGACGCACGAGGTCGTCTAATCGAACAGTTCCTCTTTTCTTCGGGTGCGTGTCTGTTGAATAGGAAAGAGCCAACATACTTTAGCCTCGTCAACAAAACCTACTCATGCATAGATCTCAGCATTGTGTCCCCATCGCTTGTACCCCTACTTCAAAGGAAAGTGATCAGCAATCCTTTCGGAAGTGATCACTTCTTGATCATTCTAAGTACACCACTAGAAAAAAGTCCTCCACATGTTCCCAGATGGCAGACAGACAAAGCAAACTGGGAACAGTTTCACAACACTACTCGTTTAAGTTGGACCGACATATGTATGTAAAACATAGATGAAGCTGTGCAGTACTTCACTGCTTTTCTTACTAATGCAGCAGCCAAGTGCATACCGCAAACATCTGGTATGCCGGGCAAGCGACGTGTCCCATGGTGGAACACTGAGTGTCGGAATGCATGAAAGGAGCAGAACAGGGCGTGGAGGTTGCTTGGGAATTCACCGAAAGCCGAAAATCTTGACAGCTTTAAGAAAATAAAGTCTTAAAGCAGGAGAAGGCGTCGGCAGGCTTGAAGATAAAGCTGGCACAAGTTTTCATCGGGGATAAGTTCATATACACAAGAAGCTAAAGTCTGGAACATGGTTGGTAGGCTAGCAGGAAGACAAGTACACTCACTCCCACTCATAAACACACAGGGTGACAGCCAGGAAGATCAGGCGAACTTCCTCGGTGCACACTACGAGCAGGTGTCTAGCTCGTCACACTATTCTGAAGCTTTCCAAAGATACAAAGGAAGGATAGAAAAGTAGAAACTAGAATACAAGTGCATAAATTACGAGGCATACAACCAACCTTTCAACTTAGCTGAGCTGAGCTACAAGCATCACTAAACTCCTGCAGTAATTCTGCCCCAGGCTACGATCGTGTCACGTATGAAATGTAAAAAAACTTGCCGCTCAAAACGCGAAAAACTTTACTCTCCCAATGCAATGCTATCTGGCTTTCTGGCACCATCCCTCCTTCCTGGAAAGAGGCTATTGTTACCCCTATTTCGAAACAGGGCGAGGACCCTTCCTCAGTTTCGAGTTATAGGCCCATTGCACTTACAAGCTGCCTTTGTAAACTTTTTGAGAAGATGATAAACCGCCGACTTTTACATTTTCTCGAAACACACAATCTGCTCGACCAATTGCAGTGCGGGTTTCGAGAGGGTAGATGCACCACCGACCATCTGGTGCGCATTGAGAGAGAGATCCGAGACGCTTTCGTCCACAAACAATACTTCATCTCTGTGTTTCTCGATATCGAGAAGGCATACGACACAACATGGCGTCTTGGCATATTAAGAGACCTGTCTCACTTGGGTGTGCATGGTAAAATGCTTTCCATAATCGAGAGTTACTTGTCCAATCAGACATTCTGTGTCCGTGTGGGCAGTATTCTCTCCCAAACATTTGTCCAAGAAACGGGAGTACCGCAAGGTGGTGTACTTAGTTGTACACTTTTTATTATCAAAATGAATTTTTTGCACTTGTCCATCCCCCACAACATGTTCTATTGCACATATGTCGATGACGTCCAGCTTGGCTTTAAGTCATGCAACCTAATGTGTGAGTGGCAGGTTCAGTTAGGTTTAAACAAGGTCTCCAAATGGGCAGAGGAAAATGGATTCCGACTGAACCCACAAAAAAGCATGTGTGTCTTGTTCTCCCGAAAGAGAGGCATGCACTCAGAACCCGACATTGAACTGAACGGTCAACGCCTGTCTGTTAATGCGGAACATAAATTCTTAGGCTTAATCTTGGACAACAAGTTGACCTTCGTACTGCACATCAAGTATTTAAAAACAAAATGTTTAAAAGCCATGAATGTTTTAAAAGTGTTGTCACGTACTATGTGGGGTAGTGACAGGCAATGTCTCGTGAATCTGTATAGAAGCCTCCTTCGCACCCGCTTCGATTATAGGGCCATTGTTTATCAGTCTGCGACTCAAAGTGCTTTGAAGATGCTGGACCTCGTGCACCATTTGGGCATCCGCCTTTCTACGGGTGCTTTTCGCACCAGCCCTGTAGAAAGCCTTTACGTTGAGTCAAATGACTGGTCGCTTCATCTGCAGAGAACTTGCATGTCCTTTGTATATTTCCTTAAGGTGAAAGCAGACAAGAAGCACCCCGCATACTCTACTGTTAATGATTTGTCGAGCTCCATTCTGTTTCAAAACTGGCCTTCGATGAGGCAGCTCTTTTCAGTTCGCCTGAAGGGTCTAGCTGAGAAAACTGGAGTGTCACTTGAACACAGTTTAATGGTTCCTGTAGCATACCCACCACCGTGGCAGTGGCAGACTGTAGACTGCGATGTGTCTTTCCTAGAAGTTACAAAACATGCGCCTATTGCTCATATCCGAACATACTTCCTGGAACTTCAACACAAGTACACACGTCCTGAGTTCTTTACAGATGCCTCCAAGTCTATCTCCTCTGTGTCCTACGCTGCTGTCGGCCCATCCTTTTCGGATGCTGGCCCTCTACATTCAGAGACAAGTATCTACAAAGCGGAAGCTTATGTGGTACTTGTGGCCGCTAAACACATCATACAACTACAACTACGAAAAGCAGTAATTTATACGGACTCTCTCAGTGTGGTAATGGCTCTGCACACTCCTAAAAAAAAAAACCCTGTCCTCGTCTCACTTTACTCCATTTTATGCACACTCTACACACTCAAACAACATGTTGTAGTATGCTGGGTGCCAGGGCACCGTGAGATCCAAGGCAACGTGATGACGGATCAGCTTGCTGCATCCGTCCACGAGAGCACTGCAACTACACCCATATCAATCGTGGTCCTTGATCTGAAGCCGTCTCTCAAACAAATGCTCAGGGACTACTGGCAGAGCAAGTGGGATAGACACACACAAAACAAACTACACATTATTAAGCCACACCTTAGCCATTGGCCGCCAGTATCAAAATCACGTCATACAGAGGTAATACTAATGAGGCTCAGGATAGGACACACATACACGGCACACACATATCTTTTGTCCGGTGGCGATCCACCATTGTGTGACAAATGTGGTGAAGCACTAGCAGTTCTGCACATTTTAATCCAGTGCAAACAGTTAGAAACTCTAAGAAAACAGCACTTTCCATTAGCCTACCGACAACATATACCTTTACACCCTGCAATGTTCGTTGGTAAGGAACCACTTTTTAGTCATAAATCATTGTTAGCATTTTTAACAGAAATTCGTAGTTTTCATATCATATACCCGGGAATTCCGTAGCACGACCCCTCTAGAGAGAGAGGTTTTCGCTGAGCTGGCTATGCTCAACAATGCACTTGCCTCCCGGCCCTTGGACGCAAGGGTATGAACGAGTGAGGCACTTGTGCTAATGCCATACATGCCCACCATCATTTTTTTATTATCACCACCTTTTATCATCTATTCACACCACACACACCTTTCACGGCATGGTCATGATTTTATTACTTGTATGTTTTTACCCGCCTTACCGCGAAGAATTTCATGGCCCTTATACAGCCGCCTATCACAATCATTGTCCATATCTTTAATAAGATGAACTGTCGCTCTTTGGCCGTGAAATGGCCCTTGCGCCACAAAACATCAAACATCATCGAAACCTGGCAAGGTTGATCTTAGTTGTCTTCCTTGCAACAATTCTCCCAATGACCGTCCACCTTCCAGAGGCGTCGCCCGGTAACACGGGAGACCCAGCCATAAATCTTTGCCTGCTTCGTTCGTTTTCTTTAGAATCCTTTTCACCATTTGAACTCCCTTCTCCGCCAAGCCTCTGGAATGAGGTAACTCCGGACTTGATGTCACATGTCGAAAGTCGTACTTGTCTGCGAATAGGCAGAATTCTAGACTTGCAAACTGGGGTCCATTGTCGCTCCACACTTCTACCGGGATTTCATATCTTGCAAATATGGCTCTCAGTTTGTTGATGACCGTGGCCAATGACGTGTCCTCCAGCTCTGCAATTTCTGGGAAGTTCGACAGAGCATCATACACAGATAGATACGATTTCCTCCCATAGTGGAAAAGATTAATACCGACGCGATACCAGAGATATTCAGGTGGTGATCTCATGATTAGTGGTTCTGCCGCGTGGCTCTATGCGTAGCGTCTGCATACCTCGCACTTTTGAGTCATAGCAGCGATTTCGCCATTAATGCCTGGCCGAAACACGTATCTTCTCGCTCTTGCTTTGCATTTGTTCTGGCCCATGTGGCCTTGATGAATGCGCTCTAACATTTCCTTTCGCATGCGCGCTGGGATTATTACTTTGCTGCCTTTAAGAAGAACTCCTTTGATGACAGAAAGTTTGCTGGCAAAAGGTTTCAACTCTCCCGGTATGCTTTCGCCGGCATATAAAGTCTCCTTTACTCCACACAGGTATGGGTCCTTATCCGTTGTGTTTTGGAGCCGCTTAAGCGTGACATCGGTTACAATATCTGCTAGACTACTCACGGCGTGTATTTCAAAGTCTTCTTCACCTGCGGCGTCACCTTCTGGGTCGGGAACTGTAGCTCTTGAAAGCATGTCCTCCAGAATGAGCTGCTTTTCTGGAATGTATTGCATAGTGAAATCATATTTTAATAACCGCAGGAAGAACCTTTGAAGGAGTGGCGCAATTTCTCTGATTGTTTTTTTAGCGATAGCTATAAGTGGGCGGTGGACGGTCTCCGACGTTATCTTTCAATCGTAGATGAAATAATGAAATTTCTGACAGCCGAACGTCCCCTCCAGAGCTTCTTTTTCAATCTGAGAGTAGCGTTGTTCTACTGAAGAGAGCGTTCTGGATAAATTTTTGACATCCGAATGTCGCCTCCAGAGCTTCTTTTTCAATCTGAGAGTAGCGTTGTTCTACTGAAGAGAGCGTTCTGGATGCGTACGCCACAGGATGCCAGCTATCACCATGACATTGTAGAGGGGTCGAGCCCAGCCCAGCCTGTGATGCGTCTGACGTCACCTTAGTTTCTTTTAGAGGGTCGAAAATTGCCAGAATTGGCCCCCTGCTTAGGCATTTGCATATTTCTGCCCATTCTTTTGCGTGGCTGGGAGTCCATTCAAAACTTGCGTCACGTTTGATTAAACTGCACAAACCAGGAGTCTTTTCTGCTAACGAAGGAATAAAGTTGGAAAAATAGTTGGCTGTGCCGAGCAATCTCTGCACTTCACGTTTGTCGGTTGGCGCCGGTATGTCTGCTATGCAGTTGACAAGTTGGCAGTTAGGCGTTATACCCTTTTCAGAGATCACATCACCTAAAAATTCAATGTCTTCGACGCCCACTTTGCACTTCTCTGCATTCAGTGCTAATCCGGCTCGTTTCGCAGCTTCAAGCGCACTTTTGCGCCTGTCATGCTGCTCTCTTGACGTTCCCCACACCACAATGTCATCCACGTACACATGAATTCCAGGCAAAAGACTCGAAGAGTTCATTCAACGTTTTCTGAAAAACTTCGTACGCAGATGAGATACCAAATGGCGGCCTTAAAAATGGATATCTGCCGAATGGTGTTGCAAATGTACAGATTCTTGATGTGCTGTCATAAAGTGGAATTTTATGAAACCCTGCTTTTGCATCGAGACGGCTGAATACTTTTGGGCCTGCCAATTCTGCTTGCATATTCTTGCGGCATGGCATCTCATAATGCTCTCTTTTTATGCATTCGTTGATCCTTCTAGGATCCATGCACAGTTTTAGCTTACTAAAGGGCTCAACCAGTTTGTCGGCTCGTTGACCTTGACAATGATTCCGGCTTCTTCCATTCGCCTCAGTTCATTGTAGAGTGGTTCCCTCAGGGTCAAGGGTACATGCCGGGCTGCTTGTACAACTGGAACTGAGCCTACCTTGAGCACCATTTTGTATTGGCCTTGGTTGCAGCCGGTACCTTGGAAAACCTCGCTGTATTCTTGCAGAAGTTTTTCAGAAGTGCTTGTTACAGTATTCACGTTTCTGGTAATCAATCCGAGCTGTTCCCTCGCGTTCAGCCCGAGCAGCGCCTGATGTCCCTTCTTGACAACGAAAAAATTCAGCTTGCAGCTTTGGCACCCAACGACCACTTGTTCGCTGATGATGCCCACATGCTTGATTGTGGATCCGCTGCACGATCTTAGCGTTGAACTGCTCCGTCTGAGGAGCGGTCTTGGTTTGATGTTCTTGTAGATAGAAGGTGGCAGTAGATTTGCTTGTAAACCGGTGTCAATATTCAGAAAAACTTGCTCACCACCAACGCTCGCCTTGACCATCCAGTCACGTTTGGTTCCTACGCAGTCCACACAGACATCCAAGATACTGAAGTCATCCTCGTGGTCCATCAATTCGCCAACTTGCACTGCCTTTCGACAGAATGCTGCGAAGTGGTTCTTTGACTGACATAGTCTGCACGTTTTTCCATAGGCAGGACAGTTTCGTGGCTTGCGCACCCTGCCGCACTTTGAACACTTGGGTTTCCCTTGAGGCCATCTTTTTTCTTGCGTCATCTGCACCGGATCTATTTGTTCTTTTTGAGCCCATGCTTCGTTTTAGAGAGCTGCTTCTTCGAATACCTTGCACATTTACTCCGCTTTAGCCATTGTTAGCTGGTTGTCTTGGAGAAGCTTAGTGCGTAAAGTCTCATTATGGATTCCAATTACTATTTGATTGCGGATCATAGAGTCGGCCAACCCTTCGAAATTTTATTGCTGGGCCTGCTTTATCATGTCATGCACAAATTGCTCCAATGTCTCTCCTGCGGCCTGCATTCTCTTCCAGAACACATACCGCTCGTACACTTCATTTGTCTGTGCGCTTCAGTAGTTGTCAAACTTCTCTACGACTGTCTGGTAATCTTCTCTGCTTTCACCTTCATTAAAAATGATATTGTTGAATATTTCGAGAACTTCATCACCAGCCATTGTCAGCACTAGTGCCGTCTTTGCAGCATTGCTCAGAGGTTTGTCTTGAGGTTTTACTACGGTAACGTAGAGCTCTAACTTCTGCTTAAAAAGCTGCCAGTTTTTGGAGGCGTCACCTGTGATACGAAGAGGGTCTGGAGGCTTCAGAAGATCCATTTCAGTGCCGTAGCTCTTAAAACTTGACTCTCGTTTGGGCGTCGTTGGGCACGCCTGGCACTTCTGACACCATGTATCATTGTGCTGCATTTGATGTAAAAGCAGGCCGACATCCGATAAGCGAAAAAACAGCAATCTTCATTTGAGGCACGATTGTATAGGCAGGCCGACACGTGTAGCCAAGAAAAAAAAGTAAAAGCGCATCTTGCGCCAAGTACCTAACTAAAATACAGAATACTTCGGCGCATGTCTTGCCATATGGCGATACAGTCTTGGCCAGGGTCCTCCGTTTTGTCAGCCTTATGCTACAAATCCTTTGTGGTCAAACCCCCAAATAACAGTATTCAAGTGTTTTGAAATTTTTAGTGTTATAAGTAAGTCGCATGAAAAACAAAGAAAAAAGACCGGTAGATGGCTGGCTGCTGTGAGAAAGCTAAAATGTCGCATGGGGTATACCAAGACACATCGGTGATCAGTTTGAAACAGAACAACAGGCAAACATGAACGTATCCTATAAATTGTGCGCAGGTTGCTGTGGCAGTTTATCAGCTTGAGAAATCTTGGAAACGCTGGAGTCAGGTCGCCACTAGCGTCACACCATGCACTTTTCATCGGCTTGTCTGAGAAAACTCCATGTCCGGCAGCGGCTACTACTTCATGTTTTCTTTTTTTTAAAGATGTCGCGTTACATTGCCTTTTTCTGTGAACACTGAGTAGTTGAACTCTATTGTTACTGTCCATAACGCCGTGTTGCAAAGGGGCATTGTAGCAAGCAGATTATTTACCTTAGGAAATGTGCTAAAGTAGACCATGCAGCAGGCTACAACTATCACCTGATATACTGTTAAAACCAGTGTCATTTTAAGTGGGCTTCACTTTACCAGATTTACATTGATAGAGCCCGCACTTGTTAATTTTTATGGCACACATGCTTTTTTGAGACATTCTTGTACCTGCTCAAGAAATTTCGGAATGCAGAGTAATACCGCCGCTTAATGGCCTCGTAAGTTAAAATTCAGTATACTGTAGTTGGGAACATTTTTTCTTGTGCCATTCAGCAGCTTAGATTTTCCTTGTGTGAGAATCATGACTTCTGGCTTTGCACACACACACTCATGCAAACCATTTTTTGTTGCTTAGGCATGCGTGGACTGATGACTGCTAGGCTAAGCTACATATTGGAATCGAACTTGGTTATAATAAACCTGAAGGAGATAACTTAGGAAAACAAAAACTGCCACGATGATCCAGTGCTCGACTGCCGACTTGAAAGGAACCCTGAAACGGTTTTCTGGAGTTTTGTTAGTGTTTAGACGAGAGCATCATGAAATAATTTGCACCGCAAATTTAGCGACACTCTGTGTATGAAGGCTGCTACAGACAAATATGTCTTTTCCCTCCTCACCCCTGAGTGGCCCCTTCAACTCGTGAGACACAGTGGCATCCCTGGCGATTGCTCTCATGAGCACACTCAACGGTTTGAGCTTCACCTAGTCACGGCCTCGGAGATTCACGCTGTCCAGGGAGGGAGATTACATTGCGGAGAGGTTAATATCTGCTCTGACAGGTGCACCCACCCTACCAGCCGATCTTCGACGCATTCCGCAACCAATCACATCAGGACTGTTGGGGACGTAGTGGGTCAGAGGATGTCATACTGTGTGAATGGGTGGTTAAAGCATATTTGGTTGAGCCACAATGATTTGCACCTTTAAAGCATTGTAATAAATTATGCAGTGTACTCAAAGAGCTTAAATCAGTCTGTGTATGACCCTTAAGGGGAGATGCTGGTCGAAAAATGAGTTTTTGTTTTTCAAAATTACCGATTTTCTATTTTTGCCTGTTTTGACAAGATTAGTACCTCTACTGTTATGAAAAAAAATATTACTGGTCGAGACTTAACTGGAAATGCTTCAAAATTTTTGTCTAAAGAGCACAAAGTGCCTGTTAAAAGGTCGAAAGTGTGCATTCTTCGAGCACCTTGCCGCCGATAATGCGCCGCCGCTAGCCAATGTTGATCGCATGAGTCGAAGAGTCGAGCCTCACTCTTCAAATAACAACAGTTTCTCTCACTGATGCAGTGCAAGAAATAATAAAAAGAAGCACTCTTCTGCGCGTTTTTCGAGCGCCGCGGCTGGCTTATCACGTGGTACGAATCGAGGACCGTCATTGGCCGCTGCGTGCCTGTATGTGCTGTGAAACCTATTTGCGGTATCCATGTCTTGTCGAGCAGCGCAGCTGAACAATGCTTTTCTCATGCAAATACCTCCGTTATGAATGAAAAAGGGCATTGCTCGCAAGTGAAAGCCGTTGTGCGGCGCACTCTCTAGGAATAGGCATCGAGAAGCTGGTCCGATTTGCGGCAGTTGTAGGCTTGCAAAAGCCAATGCATCAAAGTCATTCACCACCGTCAGCCGGAAAGTTCGTGATGCGGCAATGGATGACGTCAGCACCAATCTTGAGAGGTCGAAAGAGCTCGCAATGAGAGTACTTAGCAGGGACGACATTGCCATTATGTACGACGGTATGTGGCACAAACATGGCTGCAAAATGGCAAGACACTGGACTTAGTTTGGATTTCGCAGTCCTGTCGAACTTCTTCCTAGCTTGCAGTTGGCACAAGGTTCTGCCAGATGGAGCGGAAGTTTGGCAAGCGTTTTATGGACGTGTCTGTGAGCGAAATGTCTGTGAGGAGTCGGCTCGAAAACGCCGAGAGGGACAAACTCATGGTGCTGGCATATTTTAGTCGCAGTGGCCACTACGGGAAGGATTTTTTTTTAATGTGCAAATTTCATCTGATTTATTAATATCTTTCATAAATAAAAACTTAATTTTAACTTTAAAACTTTTTTTTTTTTTTTTTCAGAACACAAACTTTGCCATTTCTTCCATTGTGCCCCTCCTTTTTCGGGCATTTCTAGTGCTCGGATCTGCGTGAGATTTTGCCCGAATTTTTTCACAAAGTATGACAAATGCAATTATCTATTTTAAATTTCAACATTTTATTGTATAATAAAAAAATTGTATGTATACCTTTACTAGGGCAGGTGAAATATGGACTTTTTGCGTCTATTATTTTTCACGCATATTACATATTTTGTATGTGCTTTCTAATTAGTTATTTGCATTCTAGACTTTATTTGAAGCATTATGAACTACGAATGGTAAAAAATTACCGAATTTTAGGGATGAAAAGAGGGGAGGCAAAAGGGTTAAGGTTTTTACTTTGTCATCTTGCAGAGCAAAAAGTGTGTAACTTGCAAGAAAACTAATTAAATATTTGAAATCAGCATTAAAAGTTCCATCAACAGCTCAAGTTTCATTCCTCTGGGGTGAATATTAAAGAAAAAGTGTCTTTGAGTAGCATCTCCCCTTAAGACTTGGTATAGAAGTTCAATGTGCTTGTAAAAGAACCGTCAAAACAGTTTCTGGGTTTCTTGGAGGTTGTTGCGAAATCAAATCTGGGCCACTGCAGCCATATCTCAATGGAGGTGGCGTGCCAGAGGCTCCTGTGTTTAGATTTATGTGCATATTAAAGAACACTAGATTGCCTAAAATTTTGGAGCCTTCCATTTCAGCTTCCCTGATGATGATATTGTTGTTCTGGGACGTGAAAACTTGCTAATAAGAATTGCAAAAATAGTTATATATATATATATATATATATATATATATATATATATATATATATATATATATATATATTTAACGTGGGCAAATATTCGAAATATCGACTATTCTTTGGATGATGTTTGCTATTTGATTCAAACTGGAATTTTTTAATTTGAAGTCTTCGAACTCGTCGAACTTCTTGCAGACAGATAAAGTCAACGTCTGATAGGCAGTGCTCCCTTTGGATTTTTAATACACTTTACCCTTTACACTGTCATATTGCGGCACAGCTGCCTTTCAGGCTCTGCTACAGTCGCAAATGTGTGGATTCAAGAAAATGCTTGTTCCGGCTTGGATCTGATAGATGTGGCAGAGGTGAGGGCTCAGTTAATGTTGTTCTGGCTCTGAAATTTGGTCAGCATATTGTAAAAATTGGGTGCGAAAGATTTTAGCATACAAAATTTTAGATCAGGCATATGTAAAACTCCAGACTTGAAGGGGGCACACCCTTGTCCGTTACATCAATCGGGCTTCAAAAGAAAAGGAGAGGCTGACGAAATAGCACTTCTGCCTTTGATGCGCAAAGAGTTGTTAACAACCCTTTTTTTGCATTTAATCGTGTACATAAATACGACTTGGCCTAAGCGTTGCCTCATTTATAGGAGACAACTGTGAAACACCATCCCACCGTTGTTTCATCAACCCAGCCAAAAGAAACACCTTCATGTTGCTATCTCGTAAGAATATGCTTAGAAATCCTCTCCAACTTTCTTTTTCAGCAATTTTGCTTCAAAGTAATTGAAACACGGGCTAGGAATATTCGAAAAATACTTAGCAAGATATTCTATTCGCACCCACATTTCAATATTCAAGTTCGCCTTGCAACCAAAATTTCGCTATATATATATATATATATATATATATATATATATATATATATATATATATATATATATATATATATATATATATATATATATATATATTGCCACGTTCCATTTTCCAAGTTTTGTTATCGTCCCAAAACACTACACAATTCTCAGCGCAAACCGCGCCTGCTGTTTTCGAGAAGCTTCCGGACTGTAATAGATCATTTCGATGAGATCACGCCTACTCTGCGAACTGTACAGATTATTCTGGAACCTACGCCACCACCAGCGATAACGCTAGAACATTCGACGGCAAGAGTATAAATGCCGACGCGCTTCGCCGCTTGTCAGTAGTTGATTGACGGCAGACGCTCCGTTCGCCGCTATCAGTCTAAGACTGCTACTGTAATCGGACTTTCCGTTTACCGGGCACAGGTTCGCCCAAATAAACAGTTAAATTCTAACGCAAAGTCTCCTGTCTTCGGCCACATCACAACCCTGTGACAATATATATATATTGTCATTTACTAGACAGAGAACAAGAGACAACACCCGATCCTGGGCCAGCTGTTCTTATTCTGATCTTTTTTTTTTCCTCTTCCACCTCGCTCGCCTAGCATGCGCGTCTGTGCCAGAGTGCCAGTTTCGCTCTTCGTCATCACACTCGGCCATAACTGCAAGCATTGTCACATGACAATGTTCTGGTCGATGAGGCTAGCAGTAGCAGCTGAGAGTGCTTCAAGTGGGCGGGGTTGGCTGCATCGTCGTGGTCGGCCCCGGCCACGCTGGAAGTTTGTCGAAATTGGCTCCATTGGCCAACATTACCTATGTCGCCTGGGTCGTTGGCTATGTCGTGTTGGGGACTGGGTCCTGGTTGGTCCCTTTGTTGATGATGGCTCCGCATGATGACATTGACTGTTTCGGCAAGGTTGGAGACCAACCCGGAAATACTGGCTGGTGTCCCATCGCAGCTGGTGGGCTGAGCTGCAGACAGATGCTCTGCAAACCATCCGGGTGAACGCATTAGCCATTTCTCGACAAGAGATGTGATGCAGCTCATGGTCGGGCGGAAATAACGCAACAAAACTCTCAGACATGATTGAGCCAGTGGCTTCTGGCAAAGTATCACGTGCACATGTGGTCTCCAGGGAGGTAACAAGGAGAGCTGGTCCGCGACAATTTCTCAATGGCAATAATCTCTGTTTTCTCGAAGGAAACATCCCTTGAAAACTCAGTGTCTGTACAACTGAGCGACTGTGCGTTTTCGGAAATTAATGTCTGAGGCGTCTGCAAACATGGCTGTGTCTGGTCAGGGCTCATCTTGTTCACATCCTCGGGAAGGCCTGCTTTGTGAAGTTGTAAAGGGTACATTGTGTTATTGATGATCCGGCACATGGTCTAGTAGGGTTCAGTGGTGTCTGGCCCGAGAGAGGTGAGCACCTCTACATCCTCGGACAGCGACGAGCACGAGGGCGGCATCTGCTGAGGAAGGTCTGGTGGTGGTATTCCTGGGTCCAATATCGATGCAGAGTTTGCAACCTGCAGAGGAGGACTGTGGTTACTTTGATCAGGGTCAGCAGTAGGAAACTCCTTGATGTATTTCATTTTCCGAGAGGCGTCTTTTCGCAAGGTGGAAATGCTCTCACGTTCAGTTAGTGAATCATTTAAAGCATGCAGATCCGCTTCTGTCTGGTCGCGGATGAGCATAATCACGGACGTGCGTTTGATGACGTGGTTGAACGTCCAGTAAAATGGAGGCTAGCGTCTCAGCATCTACAGTGGCAATGTTGGGCAATGTGGCAATACTGGGGAAGTCAGAGGGGTTGGTTGTCCGAGAAAGCTTGTACGGCAGCCAAAAGCTGCTGTGAGGGGTCGATAGAGCATTGAAGGAGACGGTGTCCTGACGGGAAGCATGAAAAGCATTCCCGGGCAGCGGGAGACTGCGTGCTGTCTGGGCGACGCCGGGGTACACCAAGGAAGTCCGACCGATGTCCCTTGAATGCTCACTTGTTAGAAGAGTGTTTGGCAGGGGATTGATATCACAGAAAGTCTATGTGACGTTTCCGAACGACAGGAGCCCACGTACCTTCTCTGATGATGGTGGTATTGAGGTTGCTGTCAGGTGGTGTCCTGGAACTACCAAAGCATTGGCGCCGTCCGCTGATGATTTGTTGGGTAGGTGCAGCAGCGGTCGGGTCGTGAAGTCCAAGACTCGGGAAGCGTGAACGGTGTTCCTGGATTGAGAGAGCCGCGCTGCCGAGGACCCGCAAGGTACAGGTGCTTTCAGCCGCAAGGTTCAGCTGTCGAACTGCCTCATTGTCATGTAGTAGACAGAGAACAAGAGACAACACCCGATCCTAGGCCAGCCATTCTCATTCTGATCTTTCTCTTCCTTTTCTGCCTAGCATGCGCGTCTGTGCCAGAGTGCTAGTTTCAGTCTTCGTCATCACAATATGTGTGTGTGTGTGTGTGTGTGTGCGTGTGTGTGTGTGTGTGTATGCGTGCGCATGGAGTATTTTGCATATCAACAACAGTTCGAATGGGACTTCACAACATTTTGATACGCACAATAATTTAGTAGTTGAGAGTTCGGCAGAATAGGTCAGTGACCTGTAATTCAACAACAGCTCAATAATTTTAATAAATATGTAGCTACGACTGTACATCATGAAACGGGGTGAGTGTGCAAACACCGACCCAAAAGAAGCAGAGAACGAGACAACACTAACACGATCTATCAACAGGAAAGACTAGCTGGTAAGTATTCATGATGAATACTTATCAACTAGCTAAACATTATGTTGTTGTAAGCTACATATTAGAACAGTCACAAGATTGCATTAGATATGAATATTGACATTGCAAGCACTAGCTCACATAATTGTTTATCAACCTTGGTTCTGTGTGAAGCTTACTTACATAACTGTTGCATCAGCATATGTTACTTCACGTTGAATCTGTTCTTTTAAAACTACTACCACCCTTGCTTTGGACAGCTTGTTATGCCTTATTTGTGCACTATTGCTTGAATCTGTGTATCTGATTTTTTAAACTAATGTAGCCAAGTGACATAAGTGCCCACTTTCATCTTGTTTTGTTTCATATGGGCAAATTTGTTGGATGTATATTTGTACAGCTTTGTTTTTACAGTGTATGCTTATACGTACATTAATTTTGTTCAAGAAAATGCACAGATTTTTAGTTAGATTTCAGGTGTGTATTACAATATTACTGTCCCATCTTAATAAATTTTTGGCGTCTTACTGTCATGCAGGCAGCAGTTTGTCTTGGTTGTTGTGCATCTAATTGTGTTTTTTCTTTTCTCTCTTTTAGGAAAGAGATTCAGGAGGTGAACTGGCAGCGGAAAACAACTCAGACAGAGGCGGGTGAAAAGCTGAAGCACCTTGAAACAAGGTGAGAAAATGACCGCGAAAAAGAAAAACATTTGCATGTTTTTTTGATACATGGGCCACACATTTTATCTTGCAACTCGGACTGTGCCAAAAACAGTCTCATCCAACAAGATTGCGGTTGGACGTTATGCAGGAAACGGAGTATCATGCACCATGGTGTTGTCCCAATGAGCAATGGGGGTACAGGAAGAACACTGAGAGAAGCACAGGATAGTGTGTTGACTTTGTGACACACATGCGAGCACTTCGTGCTGTCCTATTTGGCATAGTTTATTGTGAAGACATTGTTGTTTATCTCAAGTGTTAAAAAATTATTGTTGTGGTTTTAGTTCTTGACTTCCAACAGATTGAACTGTAATAGAAGTGAAACAGCTGTGCTGGCTGACACTCCAGGTAAACTTCCCGGTGCATCAGCCCTTGGCTACACTCTTGTACGGCATTCACGGACTGAAACTCAAGAATATAGGGCTTAAGTAGCGCGCATGCTTTTGTTTCTTTTGCCTACAGTTAGTTTCGTTCAGGCATAACTTTGACTTGAGCACTTGCATCACAGCCAACGTAACCTTGAGGGGCCAGATTGGAAACGCGAGTTCATTATCAAGAGCAATCACATGCAGTAGTCGTTGCATTTAAAAAAAAAAAAATGTATTTTATTTCACGCGTGCTGCATTTCGGAACGCCACATTCTGTTACGCCAACCATTGAGAGCTCAGTGTCGATGGCAATTAGCTGCTAAACACGAGGTTGTGGGTTCGATCCATGAAAACCATTGCCGCATTCCGGTGGTAACACAATATAGTAACAGTTGTGTACATTAGGTTGGCGAACCAAAGAACTCTAGATGGTAAGAATTACCCCAGGGCTTCGTACTGTGTCATATTTCATATTGTTCAGCAACTTGTAAAAGACATGTGCCAGGGAGCAATTTTTGTCTCTGATAGGAGGGGTCTCTATAAGCAGGTACTATCTTCTCATTTCTTGATCCACCCCTATATCATTGTGCGTACATGGGTGTGTTTTACGTCCAAATGTGCGCTACATCAGCTTCTCATAAAAGGCTGCAACTGTATATAAATGTGCTAATTTGATTAGTGAAACACTGCAATTGAAATTTTATATTTGATCTTTCTTTAGCTGGGTCAGCCTGGTGAGTAAAAATTTCGAAATTGAACGAGCTTGTGTGGAGCTGGAAAAAGAGATAGCAGCCCTGGAAGCTGACTATGACTCGAAGAAAAAAGCACTTCAGAGCCAGCAAGCAGCAGGACAGAGTGAGCCTTCCGACAAAAGCCAGAACAAAGAACAGGCAGAGGAGAAGGAGGAAAAGATGGACACTGCAGCTGAACAGCCGGAACCCTCCGAAGCAGCTCCATCTGATGCAACAGGAGTCGACTGATTTCATACTGTTGAGTTCGTGCATTAATCTGTGTAATAAACACCATCATTCACCTTGGATTGCGTTTCTATTTAGTTTGATGGGTGGGCTGGAAAGGGTATCGGAGGCGCATTTATGCCTCAGACTAACACAGATTGCACGACCAGTTGTGAATGGCAACCAAAAAGTGACTCAAGGCGACCGATGTTCACACTTGCGTGTGAATTATACTTGTCGCCACGTAGAACTCATGTCTGTGTGCATATGCCATGTGGCATAAGCAAATGCCTGATTTCGGCATTTGATTAGATGAGACGTTTGCAACTGCAGTTGCATATCTGAAAAACTAATCGAAGGGGTGACTGAGCTAAAGGACTATCATAGTCATGTGACAAGTGCTAGTTGAAGGTGTGAACGAGCCTTGAGAGTGACCAGGTCACTGAAATTTGCACGTGAACACCTTCAGGTCACTCCTGAATGTGCCTCGAGAAACATGTTTAATCACTTTGATTGTTAACCTTTACAGATACAATAAATTAGCCTTGTGCAAATATTTGAAATGAATAATGTCGTATTCAAATTCACTTCAAATTGAATTGGAAATTTTGAATTATTCAAGGTGAACGAATAGATATATAATCCACATGTAACATTTTGTAAAGGTGGTTTTACCTCAGTGGGATAGTGCTAAGCCGTGAAAACACTTAATTAGGTGTATGTTGTTTCGCATGTAACTTGCTGTAAAAATAGTTTCACAACAGTGAAGTGGTGTTGATCAGTGAAAACATGTATCCCCCCCAAAAAATAGACTGCCGCAAAACCGCACTTCAAGGCTAAATTAAGGTGTTACCCTCACATTGATTAAAAGCTGGTTAAACCTACATGTTCTAAGCATAGCTAATTTTAAAACTTGACATATTTTACAGACTCTCAGTAAACCGAAATTTGTTAAACGAAACTGCTGTCTAAATGAAATTGTCTCCAATATGATTGGTTAGGTACTTGTATTCTGCGCCCCTGTTCATCTCTCGGTAAACGAAACTCCTTTTAAATGGAACATATTTTCCCGATCCCATTAGGTTCCGTTTAATGAGTCCACTGTATTTTATGTCCACCGCGGTGCAAAAGTCCCTCCTGTCACTATTTTACCAACTTACACAATCACATGTCCGCAAGTAATACCATTTCACCCTGCCTCAAATGGTCAACCAGACGGTCAAGCTAACGCTTTGAGACACCACTTATGAATAACTGTGTGTAAATGCGGCAAACCGATAAGATTTTATTCAAAGCACTCAATATTCTATTCCAACAAAACTAATGTCTTAAGTTGATGTAAGTGTGTTATAGTAATTCATAATTACGTTGTAATACGTATCTATTTATCTTGAAGTCACTGATGTTCTCTTTGGCATAAGTAGATGAAATTTCACACTAAAGGTATAGGGCAAGTTCATTTTTGGTGATATTCATTCTGAGCCGAGAAAAATTATATTTTTGTGATGGTCTCGCAGCAAGCGGCACATTAAACGACTCATCGAATGTGGTTGTGCCTTACCAAAGTGACCACATGCAACATTACTTTGCAAAATGAAGTTAGACGAAGACAAACTTATTGTGCAAGAAGTTCAATTGATTCAAATCTTGATAAATCTCTTTTTCTTAGCCCCTAGTTGATACAAAAATTCAAAAATAAGTGGAGTACAGTTATGACGTGTCAGCATACAAGCTCAGCTTATTTATTGGAAAATCTGCCTTTCGCACAATTTCACAGTGCCACGGCGCATATGCCCTTTCCCCAATTGGAAATGTTGCGAAATGCCTCGTGGTCTCGGAGGCCTTTGTTCTAGAAATGCCAGGTCTTTTGGCCTCTACCAAATTGGCCGAGGGCAGCAGAGGAAAATGGAGAAGGCAGATTAAAGGTAGGGTCAGGGCATGGCTGCAACTCCTACAGTCTGATTGGTAATCTGCATCAGCACAGACTGGTGAAGATTGAGGTGCAGAAAGACGGGCATACAAAACATGGACGCAGGAACTGCGGTTGTCACCAGAATTTTTTAAGCTTGTGCATCATGCACTTGCATGGGTGCTTGCGTATGTAAGCATCCCAAACTGGAACGAAAAGTTCAATGAATACGATGCTGCCTAATGCGAATTCTGAGCACGGCATCGTGTTGGGGCAACGCCAACTGTGTTTGAAGTTTTCGCTATTCGCAGTTGGTAGCAGTGTAACATTTTTTACATATTTTCATAGAAACTGCCAGGGCTCGAGTGTTACGCACACCACTACGTGCATTGCAGGCACCGGAAACCAAGTGAAACCCCGACAGCTCTGCTGAGACAAGTGAAGCCAGCCGCAGTTGGCATGCCATCCCTGCATGCGCACGACCTCCGACCGAGGGGCCAGTGCACATGACCTAGGAATATAGCAAGGTTAGAGGTCAGTGATAGGAAGGCTAGAGGCCAGTGGTTAGAAGTTTATGATATCAACAGACTCCGCGTTCGCTCTTTTTCATCCTCGTTTGCTTCATCAGTTATGCCGACGCTGCTCAATGCAGGAATGGGTGCAGAAGAGCTGTGCTTTAGAATGCCAGGCCTGCACAGAATGGGCTGCACAACCCCAGCAAAAGCTGGAAGAGCGGCCTTTCTAGAGCTCATTCTGAACTCCCTCGGGGCAGCTAATGCAAGTACACATGCAAGGTATCCGCTATGCCATGAGCCATAACTTTTGTGAACTAAGGAAGCATTTGCTATGCCATTATTCGTCTCTCTGCACATAGGAAAGGTACCCGCTACACATCTGGTAGGTATTATGCACACTTTGCTGATGCTGCGTGTGGCTGATGAAGATGAAGAATTATGGCTGAGCACTTTTTAATGGGTTAGGCTATTCGCATTGTGCAATGCTGAGCCGCCATTTTATACTCTTCTGCCACGCTTTATTACATTACAGTTAATGCAATTCCTTGCCCATTTGTGATGCACGTTCTTATCATTTGTAACAGCTCTCTTTGGTTGAGCCTTTCAATGGCTGCAGTAGGCAGGCCCTAGCTGCAGGGCAACATGTTGAAAATTTAGGGCCAACCTGGTCAGCTAGCTCGATGCCGAGCTGAGGCCTGTAGCCCAACTTCTGCTCCTACGTTGCCTGCCGGCACTGGAATCTGTAGGCCTGGAACTGGAGTCCATGCACCGTGGCTACAGTCCTCTCGCGTGGCAGCGAGACTGCAGGAGGTGCCAGCCGGTCAAGCTCAGGGTTCGCAACCTGACGGCCCATCTTCAGTGCCCAGTCCTTCAGCTCGCCTCAATCTCCTCAAACTCCCCGCTTACTTCCGCTGCCTAGGCTCGCTTGCCCTCAGGCACACTTGTTTTATCGTGACTGGCGTTGATGGGCTCCGTGGTGATCCGCTATTATATCTTGTTTGCTTTATTATTTTCATTCTTGCGCCCCGCACTCTTAGACACAGGGGTGCTGGACATCATCACTGTTGCTTAGGCAACACCGCACATGCACTCAGTCTTTTCACATCGTGCAGTTCTTAAACGGTCGCTTAACGAGCACCACTCTTGTCATGCCGACATGACACCTGCATAGGGTTTTTCGCAGTCTGCAAATGAGTTTCTAGCACCAGAGTGCTTCTGAAGTTGAACACCCAGGTTGAAATTCTGGGTTTTTGTGCAGTAAAGGCAGACCAACATAGAAAACTCGTTACAGTGTTAGCTCGTTGATACGATTTTGCAAAATATGCATTTTAGGCTTACAGTTTTCTTATCATTCCTGGGCAACATTCCTTGAAAAAAAAAAAATGCTTTTTTGTGCACACAATAAAACCACATATTTGCCCAAAGTTGAATAACATTACCTTGAAAGTGGCGTGTCAGTGATACCTAAAAATCCTAAGTGTATTCTTAGCTATACTAGCTTAAACCACGTTCCGACTAACTGATGTTGCAGAGCCACTGAGGCCACAGCAGTGTTCGTACTGCAGCGGAAAGATAGCTGTCAGGTGCGGCCGCTGCGCCCTATGATGAAAACAAGAGCAGCTCAAATTTACGAGCTGCTTCAATGTTGCTCATTGAGAGCAAGCTACTGATGGAGCATGCATATTTCTCCCCGTTTTAATGTCTTTTGTTTAGGTTAATATGGTTATTGCATAGAACATTTTATCATCTGGGTCCCATCAAAATTGTATCAGTGAGATTCTACTGCATTTTGCTTCTAGCTGCTGTTGCAGTAGGCGTAACGCGAAGAAGTGACTGAAGCACTTTACACTCCTAATGCAACTGCCGATGCAAGTAAGCCTGATTGTTTTCTGAATATTTCATCAACTTTGCAATAAAGTCACCTTCTAGGCACTGACGACTTGCAGTTGGTTTATGCGACACAACGCTTCATACATTACAGTGTTATGGGAATCGGCTGGGAACAGCTGGACATTTTGTATCTGCAACTAAACACATCGGGCATGTTGTGTGCTGCTCACGCTTTGTAGGCTGCATGCTCTACATGCTGAAGCACTATGCTTTGGTGATGCCAAACTACTACATTGTTCCTGTGTAGTGCAAACTTCTTCCATTGTAAGTGGTGAAAGATGTATAGAAAAGGTGAGAAGAAATGTGAAATGGCTGCATGAAAGTTAAAATCGCATCAAGCATAACTTTATTAACCAGCAGTTATAGTCTAGTCAATCGAACGTTTTGCATATGTGAATCAGTCAGGTGAAAACGGCTAACGCGCCTGCTTCTAACGATCAAAAATGGCAGAAAGGCACAATTTGTCTTCGATGGCCTCTATAATTCGAAAGCTTCAATGTCGGCACATGACGCGAAGTTCAAATAAAAGCGTGCTCCACCCCAAGCTATCTGTTACTACTACTACTAGCACCAACAACGTCGCACAACAACGACAGGGCGCTCGCATCGCCCTGCCTAACGAGCGCTTGGCAGGCGTAGCAAAAGATCGAAGATGCAACTTGAAAGTTGTCCGCCACATCTGACGTTGTAAACTTAGCGTCTTCAGCCACTCGCAGTCTGGAAATGTCACGTGTCAATTGTAGCGCCGCAACGGCCGAGCACGGCTCGACGTCCACGGTGTCGAGCGGCGAATCGCACAGACGACAACGCGACGACGAACTCGGCCCTGCTGCTAGGGCTCGCGCCCGAGGCCGGGACTCTATCTTGTCGCCCGTCCGCCACACCGTGGACACCGTCGCCGGGAAGTTCTCTTGCAAACCATTCACGAACTTCGCCGTAAGCCTGGCCACGCTGGCGCGAGGTTCGCAACCCGTGCTGGGCGTTGTCTGCGGTCGAAATCGCACGTTGCAGTGCTCGTTGAAGAGTTCGACCTCCTTGCTGCTGAACTCGCGCAACGGACGCAGGAGCAGGACCTCAGGGTCGCGGTCGTCAAGAAAACCAACTTCCTCCCTCAACTGCGCTCCTCGACCCAGGGCGATAGTCGAGAGAAGGGTGGCAGCCAGCAAAGTGCCCGTTTCGGCGGTGAACACCTTGGCAAAACCGTTGTCTCTGGCGAGCCTGAGAAGCAGACGACGCAGGCACAATCTGTAGAAAGACTCGCGGTCTGTTAACGTCTTGAACGATTCACAAGCCGTCGCGAATGCGGTCCGCGCCGCGCCTTCGCCGTCTCCGACCTCTGCGCGATGAGTCGACGGATCAAGCTTGAGGCGCTCCGTAGAGTATAGGCAGTCGAGACGACATGTGAAGTACGGAAAATCGGACTCCTCCATCAGGTCCGTCACGTCTCCGTGAGTTCCCGACACAGACGAATCTTCGACGTAAACCAGACTCGGCTCGAAGAGGAGCTTCTTGTGCGTGTCTTCCGAGAAACCGTCGCGGAGAAGCCGCAGCATGGCAGCCGACGAAGGTCCGCCGGAAAAAGCAACCAGGACTTTGTCGCCCGGCTTCAGCAACTTGGATTTGCCGAGTGTAGCGCGAAACTTGTGGGTGCAGTTTGCGACGAAGCACGTTTTGCAGTACGCATCCTTCTTGCGGAGTACCAGGTGAGCCGTGTTCCCACACGTCTTGCATGTGTCGTCGCTGGTGCTCGCGATAGCGTCCGCGCCGGCGTTCGGTGCTAGCTCGGACTCATTGAGCTCTTCGCAATCGCAGGAATTCGAGCACATTTTGTCCGTTCAATTAGATGACGCGTGACAACCGCGAAAATGGTAAACACGGTAAACATGCGCCAACCACGGTGCCAACGCACTGCACACCTGCTGCGCCATTGGCTGCACACGCCGCCGCCATTGCTTATTGACTGGACTTGACTTGGCTAGCGTAGGCTGTTGATCACTATTTTTGATTAGTGTTAGTTTATTGTTGTTCAGAGTCAGAACAAATTTATTACTTGGCGACTCCTGACTTCAAAAAAAAAAAAACTTGTAGCCCCATCCTGCTAAACACCACTGGACATTGTCAATACAGTTTTCTTGCCTACTTGAAGAAATTTTAAATGGCAAAACAAAGTCAATCGAAGCCAAGAGTAATCTTAGCCAGAGCTACACGTGCTTTCATAATCGCAAACAAGCACATGTGCCTCTGCTACTGTAAGTCATCGAATAGGTGCTTGCCGCTACTTTTCTTCAAGTACTAAGTCGTGATCGCCGTTCTAGATGACTGCAGAGATTATAGAGCGATGCGTTCGGATACACGGGCGGGAAGCAGGCGTTTCCTTCTCTTGTACGCTTCGCAAACAGGACAGGCTGAGGCGATAGCTCGTCGACTGAACAACGCCGCTCTAGAGCGAGGTTTCCTGCCCGATCTGCACTGCGTGAGTGCGTTCGGCCGCGAATTCGACCTGGCCAAAGAAGGTTGCTTCCTTCTCGTAACGTCAACGACGGATGAAGGGTTAGTGCCTGAGAACGCTCGTCGTTTCCTACGGTACTTACGTAAGGCACCGGACGGCCTCCTGAGCGGGACCCAGTACGCCGTCCTCGGCCTCGGTGACACCAACTACAACAACTTTTGCAACGGCGCCAGGACTTTTGAAAGTCAATTCGACGCCTTGGGCGCTACGAGATTCTACGAGACTGGTTACGCCGACGACGCCGTCGGTTTAGAGACTGTCGTCGAACCGTGGATCGCCGAACTGTGGAAAGCGTTGCGTAGTGCTGTGATATCTGGCGCTGCCGCCACAACTGAAAGCCGGGAGGAGGACCCTTTGCCTATAGTGGCTATGGAAGACGGGAGTCTCACGAGCTCTAGCATGAGCGCTTCAACGGAACTCACGCTCCCGCTCATGAAAGATCCGGTTGTGTGCGTGCAATTTGACTCGTCCAGCGCCGCCGTCAAGAGGACGACTGACAGTGACGTCGTCTGGCAAGGAGGTCAGCCGCTGCCTTTTCAAGAATCTGACGTTTTTCACGTCGCCCTAACGTCGGCGAAA